>NW_027413131.1:300000-600000 GCF_048544455.1 Silene latifolia | reverse complement strand
GAATCACAAGGACTAATTAACAAGGATAAATGCTTTACACAACGAGTCAAAGGGACTAATGAACAAGGACAAATAATTCACACGAGTCATAATGAATAATGAACTAGGACAAAGGGTTCACACAACGAGTCATAAGGAATAATTAACAAGGACAAATGATTCACACAACGAGTCACAATGACTAATGAACTAGAACAAATGATTCATACAAGGAGTTTCAATGACTAATGAACAAGGACAAATGGTTCACACAACGAATCACAAGGACTAATTAACAAGGACAAATGCTTTACACAACGAATCAAAGGGACTAATGAACAAGGACAAATAATACACACAACGAGTTATAATGAATAATGAACAAGGACATATGATTCACACAACGTGTCACAATGACTAATGAACTAGAACAAATGATTCACACAAGGAGTCACAATGACTAATGAACAAGGACAAATGATTCACACAACGAGTCACAATGACTAATGAACTAGTACAAATGATTCACACAAGGAGTCACAATGACTAATGAACAAGGACAAATGGTTCACACAACGAGTCACAAGGACTAATGAACAAGGACAAATGATTCACACAACGAGTGACAAGGACTAATGAAAAAGAACAAATGGTTCACACAACGAGTCACAAGGACTAATGAACAAGGACAATTGGTTCACAACGAGTCACAAGGACGAATGAACAAGGACAAATGGTTCACACAAGGACTAATTAACAAGGACAAATGATTTACACAACAGGTCAAAGGAACTAATGGACAAGGACAAATGATTCACACAACGAGTCACAAGGACTAATGAAAAAAAACAAATGGTTCACACAATGAGTCACAAGGACTAATGAACAAGAACAAATGGTTCACACAACGAGTCATAAGGACTAATGATCTATAACAAATGATTTACACAACAAGTCACAATGACTAATGAACAAGGACAAATGGTTCACAATGAGTCACAAGGACAAATGAACAAGAACAAATGGTTCACACAAGGAGTCACAAGGACTAATTAACAAGGATAAATGATTTACACAACGAGTCAAAGGGACTAATGGACAAGGACAAATGGTTCACACAACGAGTCATAATTAATAATGAACTAAAACAAATGATTCACACAACGAGTCACAATGACTAATGAACTAGAACAATTGATTCATACAAGGAGTTTCAATGACTAATGAACAAGGACAAATGGTTCACACAACGAATCACAAGGACTAATTAACAAGGACAAATGCTTTACACAACGAATCAAAGGGACTAATGAACAAGGACAAATAATTCACACAACGAGTCATAATGAATAATGAACTAGGACAAATGGTTCACACAACGAGTCATAAGGAATAATTAACAAGGACAAATGATTCACACAACGAGTCAAAGGGACTAATGAACAACGACAAATAATTCACATAACGAGTCACAATGACTAATGAACTAGATAAAATGATTTACACAACGAGTCAAAGGAACTAATGGACAAGGACAAATGATTCACACAACGAGTCATAATGAATAATGAACTAGGACAAATGGTTCTCACAACGAGTCACAAGGAATAATTAACAAGGACAATTGATTCACACAATGAGTCACAATGACTAATGAACTAGAACAAATGATTCATACAAGGAGTTTCAATGACTAATGAACAAGGACAAATGGTTCACACAACGAATCACAAGGACTAATTAACAAGGATAAATGCTTTACACAACGAGTCAAAGGGACTAATGAACAAGGACAAATAATTCACACGAGTCATAATGAATAATGAACTAGGACAAAGGGTTCACACAACGAGTCATAAGGAATAATTAACAAGGACAAATGATTCACACAACGAGTCACAATGACTAATGAACTAGAACAAATGATTCATACAAGGAGTTTCAATGACTAATGAACAAGGACAAATGGTTCACACAACGAATCACAAGGACTAATTAACAAGGACAAATGCTTTACACAACGAATCAAAGGGACTAATGAACAAGGACAAATAATACACACAACGAGTTATAATGAATAATGAACAAGGACATATGATTCACACAACGTGTCACAATGACTAATGAACTAGAACAAATGATTCACACAAGGAGTCACAATGACTAATGAACAAGGACAAATGATTCACACAACGAGTCACAATGACTAATGAACTAGAACAAATGATTCACACAAGGAGTCACAATGACTAATGAACAAGGACAAATGGTTCACACAACGAGTCACAAGGACTAATGAACAAGGACAAATGATTCACACAACGAGTGACAAGGACTAATGAAAAAGAACAAATGGTTCACACAACGAGTCACAAGGACTAATGAACAAGGACAATTGGTTCACAACGAGTCACAAGGACGAATGAACAAGGACAAATGGTTCACACAAGGACTAATTAACAAGGACAAATGATTTACACAACGAGTCAAAGGAACTAATGGACAAGGACAAATGATTCACACAACGAGTCACAATGACTAATGAACTAGAACAAATGATTCATACAAGGTGTTTCAATGACTAATGAACAAGGACAAATGGTTCACACAACGAGTCACAAGGAATAATTAACAAGGACAAATGATTCACACAACGAGTCACAATGACTAATGAACTAGAACAAATGATTTACAGAACGAGTCACAATGACAAATGAACAAGGACAAATGGTTCACAACGAGTCACTAGGACGAATGAACAAGGACAAATGGTTCACACAAGGACTAATTAACAAGGATAAATGATTTACACAACGAGTCAAAGGAACTAATGGACAAGGACAAATGATTCACACAACGAGTCATAATGAATAATGAACTAAATCAAATGATTCATACAACGAGTCACAATGACTAATGAACTAGAACAAATGATTTACATAACGAATCACAATGACTAATGAACAAGGACAAATGGTACACGAGTCACAAGGATTAATTAAATAGGACAAATGTTTTACACAACGAGTCAAAGGGACTAATGAACAAGGACAAATAATTCACACAACGAGTCATAATGAATAATGAACTAGGACAAATGGTTCACACAACGAGTCACAAGGAATAATTAACAAGGACAAATGTTTAACACAACGAGTCACAATGACTAATGAACTAGAACAAATGATTCATACAAGGAGTTTCAATGACTAATGAACAAGGACAAATGGTTCACACAATGAATCACAAGGACTAATTAACAAGGACAAATGCTTTACACAACGAGTCAAAGGGACTAATGAACAAGGACAAATAATTCACACAACAAGTCATAATGAATAATGAACTAGGACAAAGGGTTCACACAACGAGTCATAAGGAATAATTAACAAGGACAAATGATTCACACAACGAGTCACAATGACTAATGAACTAGAACAATTGATTCATACAAGGAGTTTCAATGACTAATGAACAAGGACAAATGGTTCACACAACGAATCACAAGGACTAATTAACAAGGACAAATGCTTTACACAACGAATCAAAGGGACTAATGAACAAGGACAAATAATTCACACAACGAGTCATAATGAATAATGAACTAGGACAAATGGTTCACACAACGAGTCATAAGGAATAATTAACAAGGACAAATGATTCACACAACGAGTCACAATGACTAATGAACTAGAACAAATGATTCATACATGTAGTTTCAATGACTAATGAACAAGGACAAATGGTTCACACAACGAATCACAAGGACTAATGAACAAGGACAAATGATTCACACAACGAGTCACAAGGACTAATGAAAAAAAACAAATGGTTCACACAATGAGTCACAAGGACTAATGAACAAGAACAAATGATTCACACAACGAGTCATAAGGACTAATGATATATAACAAATGATTTACACAACAAGTCACAATGACTAATGAACAAGGACAAATGGTTCACAATGAGTCACAAGGACGAATGAACAAGGACAAATGGTTCACACAAGGAGTCACAAGGACTAATTAACAAGGATAAATGATTTACACAACGAGTCAAAGGGACTAATGGACAAGGACAAATGGTTCACACAACGAGTCATAATTAATAATGAACTAAAACAAATGATTCACACAACGAGTCACAATGACTAATGAACTAGAACAATTGATTCATACAAGGAGTTTCAATGACTAATGAACAAGGACAAATGGTTCACACAACGAATCACAAGGACTAATTAACAAGGACAAATGCTTTACACAACGAATCAAAGGGACTAATGAACAAGGACAAATAATTCACACAACGAGTCATAATGAATAATGAACTAGGACAAATGGTTCACACAACGAGTCATAAGGAATAATTAACAAGGACAAATGATTCACACAACGAGTCACAATGACTAATGAACTAGAACAAATGATTCATACATGTAGTTTCAATGACTAATGAACAAGGACAAATGGTTCACACAACGAATCACAAGGACTAATGAACAAGGACAAATGATTCACACAACGAGTCACAAGGACTAATGAAAAAAACAAATGGTTCACACAATGAGTCACAAGGACTAATGAACAAGAACAAATGGTTCACACAACGAGTCATAAGGACTAATGATCTATAACAAATGATTTACACAACAAGTCACAATGACTAATGAACAAGGACAAATGGTTCACAATGAGTCACAAGGACAAATGAACAAGAACAAATGGTTCACACAAGGAGTCACAAGGACTAATTAACAAGGATAAATGATTTACACAACGAGTCAAAGGGACTAATGGACAAGGACAAATGGTTCACACAACGAGTCATAATTAATAATGAACTAAAACAAATGATTCACACAACGAGTCACAATGACTAATGAACTAGAACAATTGATTCATACAAGGAGTTTCAATGACTAATGAACAAGGACAAATGGTTCACACAACGAATCACAAGGACTAATTAACAAGGACAAATGCTTTACACAACGAATCAAAGGGACTAATGAACAAGGACAAATAATTCACACAACGAGTCATAATGAATAATGAACTAGGACAAATGGTTCACACAACGAGTCATAAGGAATAATTAACAAGGACAAATGATTCACACAACGAGTCACAATGACTAATGAACTAGAACAATTGATTCATACAAGGAGTTTCAATGACTAATGAACAACGACAAATAATTCACATAACGAGTCACAATGACTAATGAACTAGATAAAATGATTTACACAACGAGTCAAAGGAACTAATGGACAAGGACAAATGATTCACACAACGAGTCATAATGAATAATGAACTAGGACAAATGGTTCTCACAACGAGTCACAAGGAATAATTAACAAGGACAATTGATTCACACAATGAGTCACAATGACTAATGAACTAGAACAAATGATTCATACAAGGAGTTTCAATGACTAATGAACAAGGACAAATGGTTCACACAACGAAGCACAAGGACTAATTAACAAGGATAAATGCTTTACACAACGAGTCAAAGGGACTAATGAACAAGGACAAATAATTCACACGAGTCATAATGAATAATGAACTAGGACAAAGGGTTCACACAACGAGTCATAAGGAATAATTAACAAGGACAAATGATTCACACAACGAGTCACAATGACTAATGAACTAGAACAAATGATTCATACAAGGAGTTTCAATGACTAATGAACAAGGACAAATGGTTCACACAACGAATCACAAGGACTAATTAACAAGGACAAATGCTTTACACAACGAATCAAAGGGACTAATGAACAAGGACAAATAATACACACAACGAGTTATAATGAATAATGAACAAGGACATATGATTCACACAACGTGTCACAATGACTAATGAACTAGAACAAATGATTCACACAAGGAGTCACAATGACTAATAAACAAGGACAAATGATTCACACAACGAGTCACAATGACTAATGAACTAGAACAAATGATTCACACAAGGAGTCACAATGACTAATGAACAAGGACAAATGGTTCACACAACGAGTCACAAGGACTAATGAACAAGGACAAATGATTCACACAACGAGTGACAAGGACTAATGAAAAAGAACAAATGGTTCACACAACGAGTCACAAGGACTAATGAACAAGGACAATTGGTTCACAACGAGTCACAAGGACGAATGAACAAGGACAAATGGTTCACACAAGGACTAATTAACAAGGACAAATGATTTACACAACGAGTCAAAGGAACTAATGGACAAGGACAAATGATTCACACAACGAGTCATAATGAATAATGAACTAAATCAAATGATTCACACAATGAGTCACATTGACTAATGAACTAGAACAAATGATTTACATAACAAATCACAATGACTAATGAACAAGGACAAATGGTACACGAGTCACAAGGATTAATTAACTAGGACAAATGTTTTACACAACGAGTCAAAGGGACTAATGAACAAGGACAAATAATTCACACAACGAGTCATAATGAATAATGAACTAGGAAAAATGGAACACACAACGAGCACAAGTAATAATTAACAAGGACAAATGATTCACACAACGAGTCACAATGACTAATGAACTAGAACAAATGATTCATACAAGGTGTTTCAATGACTAATGAACAAGGACAAATGGTTCACACAACGAGTCACAAGGAATAATTAACAAGGACAAATGATTCACACAACGAGTCACAATGACTAATGAACTAGAACAAATGATTTACAGAACGAGTCACAATGACAAATGAACAAGGACAAATGGTTCACAACGAGTCACTAGGACGAATGAACAAGGACAAATGGTTCACACAAGGACTAATTAACAAGGATAAATGATTTACACAACGAGTCAAAGGAACTAATGGACAAGGACAAATGATTCACACAACGAGTCATAATGAATAATGAACTAAATCAAATGATTCATACAACGAGTCACAATGACTAATGAACTAGAACAAATGATTCATACAAGGAGTTTCAATGACTAATGAACAAGGACAAATGGTTCACACAACGAATCACAAGGACTAATTAACAAGGACAAATGCTTTACACAACGAATCAAAGGGACTAATGAACAAGGACAAATAATACACACAACGAGTTATAATGAATAATGAACAAGGACATATGATTCACACAACGTGTCACAATGACTAATGAACTAGAACAAATGATTCACACAAGGAGTCACAATGACTAATGAACAAGGACAAATGATTCACACAACGAGTCACAATGACTAATGAACTAGAACAAATGATTCACACAAGGAGTCACAATGACTAATGAACAAGGACAAATGGTTCACACAACGAGTCACAAGGACTAATGAACAAGGACAAATGATTCACACAACGAGTGACAAGGACTAATGAAAAAGAACAAATGGTTCACACAACGAGTCACAAGGACTAATGAACAAGGACAATTGGTTCACAACGAGTCACAAGGACGAATGAACAAGGACAAATGGTTCACACAAGGACTAATTAACAAGGACAAATGATTTACACAACGAGTCAAAGGAACTAATGGACAAGGACAAATGATTCACACAACGAGTCATAATGAATAATGAACTAAATCAAATGATTCACACAATGAGTCACATTGACTAATGAACTAGAACAAATGATTTACATAACAAATCACAATGACTAATGAACAAGGACAAATGGTACACGAGTCACAAGGATTAATTAACTAGGACAAATGTTTTACACAACGAGTCAAAGGGACTAATGAACAAGGACAAATAATTCACACAACGAGTCATAATGAATAATGAACTAGGAAAAATGGAACACACAACGAGTCACAAGTAATAATTAACAAGGACAAATGATTCACACAACGAGTCACAATGACTAATGAACTAGACCAAATGATTCATACAAGGTGTTTCAATGACTAATGAACAAGGACAAATGGTTCACACAACGAGTCACAAGGAATAATTAACAAGGACAAATGATTCACACAACGAGTCACAATGACTAATGAACTAGAACAAATGATTTACAGAACGAGTCACAATGACAAATGAACAAGGACAAATGGTTCACAACGAGTCACTAGGACGAATGAACAAGGACAAATGGTTCACACAAGGACTAATTAACAAGGATAAATGATTTACACAACGAGTCAAAGGAACTAATGGACAAGGACAAATGATTCACACAACGAGTCATAATGAATAATGAACTAAATCAAATGATTCATACAACGAGTCACAATGACTAATGAACTAGAACAAATGATTTACATAACGAATCACAATGACTAATGAACAAGGACAAATGGTACACGAGTCACAAGGATTAATTAAATAGGACAAATGTTTTACACAACGAGTCAAAGGGACTAATGAACAAGGACAAATAATTCACACAACGAGTCATAATGAATAATGAACTAGGACAAATGGTTCACACAACGAGTCACAAGGAATAATTAACAAGGACAAATGATTAACACAACGAGTCACAATGACTAATGAACTAGAACAAATGATTCATACAAGGAGTTTCAATGACTAATGAACAAGGACAAATGGTTCACACAATGAATCACAAGGACTAATTAACAAGGACAAATGCTTTACACAACGAGTCAAAGGGACTAATGAACAAGGACAAATAATTCACACAACGAGTCATAATGAATAATGAACTAGGACAAAGGGTTCACACAACGAGTCATAAGGAATAATTAACAAGGACAAATGATTCACACAACGAGTCACAATGACTAATGAACTAGAACAATTGATTCATACAAGGAGTTTCAATGACTAATGAACAAGGACAAATGGTTCACACAACGAATCACAAGGACTAATTAACAAGGACAAATGCTTTACACAACGAATCAAAGGGACTAATGAACAAGGACAAATAATTCACACAACGAGTCATAATGAATAATGAACTAGGACAAATGGTTCACACAACGAGTCATAAGGAATAATTAACAAGGACAAATGATTCACACAACGAGTCACAATGACTAATGAACTAGAACAAATGATTCATACATGTAGTTTCAATGACTAATGAACAAGGACAAATGGTTCACACAACGAATCACAAGGACTAATGAACAAGGACAAATGATTCACACAACGAGTCACAAGGACTAATGAAAAAAACAAATGGTTCACACAATGAGTCACAAGGACTAATGAACAAGAACAAATGGTTCACACAACGAGTCATAAGGACTAATGATCTATAACAAATGATTTACACAACAAGTCACAATGACTAATGAACAAGGACAAATGGTTCACAATGAGTCACAAGGACGAATGAACAAGGACAAATGGTTCACACAAGGGGTCACAAGGACTAATTAACAAGGATAAATGATTTACACAACGAGTCAAAGGGACTAATGGACAAGGACAAATGGTTCACACAACGAGTCATAATTAATAATGAACTAAAACAAATGATTCACACAACGAGTCACAATGACTAATGAACTAGAACAATTGATTCATACAAGGAGTTTCAATGACTAATGAACAAGGACAAATGGTTCACACAACGAATCACAAGGACTAATTAACAAGGACAAATGCTTTACACAACGGATCAAAGGGACTAATGAACAAGGACAAATAATTCACACAACGAGTCATAATGAATAATGAACTAGGACAAAGGGTTCACACAACGAGTCATAAGGAATAATTAACAAGGACAAATGATTCACACAACGAGTCACAATGACTAATGAACTAGAACAAGTGATTCATACAAGGAGTTTCAATGACTAATGAACAAGGACAAATGGTTCACACAACGAATCACAAGGACTAATTAACAAGGACAAATGCTTTACACAACGAATCAAAGGGACTAATGAACAAGGACAAATAATACACACAACGAGTTATAATGAATAATGAACAAGGACAAATGATTCACACAACGAGTCACAATGACTAATGAACTAGAACAAATGATTCACGGAAGAGTCACAATGACTAATGAACAAGGACAAATGATTCACACAACGAGTCACAATGACTAATGAACTAGAACAAATGATTCACACAAGGAGTCACAATGACTAATGAACAAGGACAAATGGTTCACACAACGAGTCACAAGGACTAATGAACAAGGACAAATGATTCACACAACGAGTGACAAGGACTAATGAAAAAGAACAAATGGTTCACACAACGAGTCACAAGGACTAATGAACAAGGACAATTGGTTCACAACGAGTCACAAGGACGAATGAACAAGGACAAATGGTTCACACAAGGACTAATTAACAAGGACAAATGATTTACACAATGAGTCAAAGGAACTAATGGAGAAGGACAAATGATTCACACAACGAGTCATAATGAATAATGAACTAAATCAAATGATTCACACAATGAGTCACATTGACTAATGAACTAGAACAAATGATTTACATAACAAATCACAATGACTAATGAACAAGGACAAATGGTACACGAGTCACAAGGATTAATTAACTAGGACAAATGTTTTACACAACCAGTCAAAGGGACTAATGAACAAGGACAAATAATTCACACAACGAGTCATAATGAATAATGAACTAGGAAAAATGGAACACACAACGAGTCACAAGTAATAATTAACAAGGACAAATGATTCACACAACGAGTCACAATGACTAATGAACTAGAACAAATGATTCATACAAGGTGTTTCAATGACTAATGAACAAGGACAAATGGTTCACACAACGAGTCACAAGGAATAATTAACAAGGACAAATGATTCACACAACGAGTCACAATGACTAATGAACTAGAACAAATGATTTACAGAACGAGTCACAATGACAAATGAACAAGGACAAATGGTTCACAACGAGTCACTAGGACGAATGAACAAGGACAAATGGTTCACACAAGGACTAATTAACAAGGATAAATGATTTACACAACGAGTCAAAGGAACTAATGGACAAGGACAAATGATTCACACAACGAGTCATAATGAATAATGAACTAAATCAAATGATTCATACAACGAGTCACAATGACTAATGAACTAGAACAAATGATTTACATAACGAATCACAATGACTAATGAACAAGGACAAATGGTACACGAGTCACAAGGATTAATTAAATAGGACAAATGTTTTACACAACGAGTCAAAGGGACTAATGAACAAGGACAAATAATTCACACAACGAGTCATAATGAATAATGAACTAGGACAAATGGTTCACACAACGAGTCACAAGGAATAATTAACAAGGACAAATGATTAACACAACGAGTCACAATGACTAATGAACTAGAACAAATGATTCATACAAGGAGTTTCAATGACTAATGAACAAGGACAAATGGTTCACACAATGAATCACAAGGACTAATTAACAAGGACAAATGCTTTACACAACGAGTCAAAGGGACTAATGAACAAGGACGAATAATTCACACAACGAGTCATAATGAATAATGAACTAGGACAAAGGGTTCACACAACGAGTCATAAGGAATAATTAACAAGGACAAATGATTCACACAACGAGTCACAATGACTAATGAACTAGAACAATTGATTCATACAAGGAGTTTCAATGACTAATGAACAAGGACAAATGGTTCACACAACGAATCACAAGGACTAATTAACAAGGGCAAATGCTTTACACAACGAATCAAAGGGACTAATGAACAAGGACAAATAATTCACACAACGAGTCATAATGAATAATGAACTAGGACAAATGGTTCACACAACGAGTCATAAGGAATAATTAACAAGGACAAATGATTCACACAACGAGTCACAATGACTAATGAACTAGAACAAATGATTCATACATGTAGTTTCAATGACTAATGAACAAGGACAAATGGTTCACACAACGAATCACAAGGACTAATGAACAAGGACAAATGATTCACACAACGAGTCACAAGAACTAATGAAAAAAAACAAATGGTTCACACAATGAGTCACAAGGACTAATGAACAAGAACAAATGGTTCACACAACAAGTCATAAGGACTAATGATCTATAACAAATGATTTACACAACAAGTCACAATGACTAATGAGTAAGGACAAATGGTTCACAATGAGTCACAAGGACGAATGAACAAGGACAAATGGTTCACACAAGGGGTCACAAGGACTAATTAACAAGGATAAATGATTTACACAACGAGTCAAAGGGACTAATGGACAAGGACAAATGGTTCACACAACGAGTCATAATTAATAATGAACTAAAACAAATGATTCACACAACGAGTCACAATGACTAATGAACTAGAACAATTGATTCATACAAGGAGTTTCAATGACTAATGAACAAGGACAAATGGTTCACACAACGAATCACAAGGACTAATTAACAAGGACAAATGCTTTACACAACGGATCAAAGGGACTAATGAACAAGGACAAATAATTCACACAACGAGTCATAATGAATAATGAACTAGGACAAAGGGTTCACACAACGAGTCATAAGGAATAATTAACAAGGACAAATGATTCACACAACGAGTCACAATGACTAATGAACTAGAACAATTGATTCATACAAGGAGTTTCAATGACTAATGAACAAGGACAAATGGTTCACACAACGAATCACAAGGACTAATTAACAAGGACAAATGCTTTACACAACGAATCAAAGGGACTAATGAACAAGGACAAATAATACACACAACGAGTTATAATGAATAATGAACAAGGACAAATGATTCACACAACGAGTCACAATGACTAATGAACTAGAACAAATGATTCACAGAAGGAGTCACAATGACTAATGAACAAGGACAAATGATTCACACAACGAGTCACAATGACTAATGAACTAGAACAAATGATTCACACAAGGAGTCACAATGACTAATGAACAAGGACAAATGGTTCACACAACGAGTCACAAGGACTAATGAACAAGGACAAATGATTCACACAACGAGTGACAAGGACTAATGAAAAAGAACAAATGGTTCACACAACGAGTCACAAGGACTAATGAACAAGGACAATTGGTTCACAACGAGTCACAAGGACGAATGAACAAGGACAAATGGTTCACACAAGGACTAATTAACAAGGACAAATGATTTACACAATGAGTCAAAGGAACTAATGGACAAGGACAAATGATTCACACAACGAGTCATAATGAATAATGAACTAAATCAAATGATTCACACAATGAGTCACATTGACTAATGAACTAGAACAAATGATTTACATAACAAATCACAATGACTAATGAACAAGGACAAATGGTACACGAGTCACAAGGATTAATTAACTAGGACAAATGTTTTACACAACGAGTCAAAGGGACTAATGAACAAGGACAAATAATTCACACAACGAGTCATAATGAATAATGAACTAGGAAAAATGGAACACACAACGAGTCACAAGTAATAATTAACAAGGACAAATGATTCACACAACGAGTCACAATGACTAATGAACTAGAACAAATGATTCATACAAGGTGTTTCAATGACTAATGAACAAGGACAAATGGTTCACACAACGAGTCACAAGGAATAATTAACAAGGACAAATGATTCACACAACGAGTCACAATGACTAATGAACTAGAACAAATGATTTACAGAATGAGTCACAATGACAAATGAACAAGGACAAATGGTTCACAACGAGTCACTAGGACGAATGAACAAGGACAAATGGTTCACACAAGGACTAATTAACAAGGATAAATGATTTACACAACGAGTCAAAGGAACTAATGGACAAGGACAAATGATTCACACAACGAGTCATAATGAATAATGAACTAAATCAAATGATTCATACAACGAGTCACAATGACTAATGAACTAGAACAAATGATTTACATAACGAATCACAATGACTAATGAACAAGGACAAATGGTACACGAGTCACAAGGATTAATTAAATAGGACAAATGTTTTACACAACGAGTCAAAGGGACTAATGAACAAGGACAAATAATTCACACAACGAGTCATAATGAATAATGAACTAGGACAAATGGTTCACACAACGAGTCACAAGGAATAATTAACAAGGACAAATGATTAACACAACGAGTCACAATGACTAATGAACTAGAACAAATGATTCATACAAGGAGTTTCAATGACTAATGAACAAGGACAAATGGTTCACACAATGAATCACAAGGACTAATTAACAAGGACAAATGCTTTACACAACGAGTCAAAGGGACTAATGAACAAGGACGAATAATTCACACAACGAGTCATAATGAATAATGAACTAGGACAAAGGGTTCACACAACGAGTCATAAGGAATAATTAACAAGGACAAATGATTCACACAACGAGTCACAATGACTAATGAACTAGAACAATTGATTCATACAAGGAGTTTCAATGACTAATGAACAAGGACAAATGGTTCACACAACGAATCACAAGGACTAATTAACAAGGGCAAATGCTTTACACAACGAATCAAAGGGACTAATGAACAAGGACAAATAATTCACACAACGAGTCATAATGAATAATGAACTAGGACAAATGGTTCACACAACGAGTCATAAGGAATAATTAACAAGGACAAATGATTCACACAACGAGTCACAATGACTAATGAACTAGAACAAATGATTCATACATGTAGTTTCAATGACTAATGAACAAGGACAAATGGTTCACACAACGAATCACAAGGACTAATGAACAAGGACAAATGATTCACACAACGAGTCACAAGGACTAATGAAAAAAAAACAAATGGTTCACACAATGAGTCACAAGGACTAATGAACAAGAACAAATGGTTCACACAACGAGTCATAAGGACTAATGATCTATAACAAATGATTTACACAACAAGTCACAATGACTAATGAACAAGGACAAATGGTTCACAATGAGTCACAAGGACGAATGAACAAGGACAAATGGTTCACACAAGGAGTCACAAGGACTAATTAACAAGGATAAATGATTTACACAACGAGTCAAAGGGACTAATGGACAAGGACAAATGGTTCACACAACGAGTCATAATTAATAATGAACTAAAACAAATGATTCACACAACGAGTCACAATGACTAATGAACTAGAACAATTGATTCATACAAGGAGTTTCAATGACTAATGAACAAGGACAAATGGTTCACACAACGAATCACAAGGACTAATTAACAAGGACAAATGCTTTACACAACGGATCAAAGGGACTAATGAACAAGGACAAATAATTCACACAACGAGTCATAATGAATAATGAACTAGGACAAAGGGTTCACACAACGAGTCATAAGGAATAATTAACAAGGACAAATGATTCACACAACGAGTCACAATGACTAATGAACTAGAACAATTGATTCATACAAGGAGTTTCAATGACTAATGAACAAGGACAAATGGTTCACACAACGAATCACAAGGACTAATTAACAAGGACAAATGCTTTACACAACGAATCAAAGGGACTAATGAACAAGGACAAATAATACACACAACGAGTTATAATGAATAATGAACAAGGACAAATGATTCACACAACGAGTCAGAATGACTAATGAACTAGAACAAATGATTCACAGAAGGAGTCACAATGACTAATGAACAAGGACAAATGATTCACACAACGAGTCACAATGACTAATGAACTAGAACAAATGATTCACACAAGGAGTCACAATGACTAATGAACAAGGACAAATGGTTCACACAACGAGTCACAAGGACTAATGAACAAGGACAAATGATTCACACAACGAGTGACAAGGACTAATGAAAAAGAACAAATGGTTCACACAACGAGTCATAAGGACTAATGAACAAGGACAATTGGTTCACAACGAGTCACAAGGACGAATGAACAAGGACAAATGGTTCACACAAGGACTAATTAACAAGGACAAATGATTTACACAATGAGTCAAAGGAACTAATGGACAAGGACAAATGATTCACACAACGAGTCATAATGAATAATGAACTAAATCAAATGATTCACACAATGAGTCACATTGACTAATGAACTAGAACAAATGATTTACATAACAAATCACAATGACTAATGAACAAGGACAAATGGTACACGAGTCACAAGGATTAATTAACTAGGACAAATGTTTTACACAACGAGTCAAAGGGACTAATGAACAAGGACAAATAATTCACACAACGAGTCATAATGAATAATGAACTAGGAAAAATGGAACACACAACGAGTCACAAGTAATAATTAACAAGGACAAATGATTCACACAACGAGTCACAATGACTAATGAACTAGAACAAATGATTCATACAAGGTGTTTCAATGACTAATGAACAAGGACAAATGGTTCACACAACGAGTCACAAGGAATAATTAACAAGGACAAATGATTCACACAACGAGTCACAATGACTAATGAACTAGAACAAATGATTTACAGAATGAGTCACAATGACAAATGAACAAGGACAAATGGTTCACAACGAGTCACTAGGACGAATGAACAAGGACAAATGGTTCACACAAGGACTAATTAACAAGGATAAATGATTTACACAACGAGTCAAAGGAACTAATGGACAAGGACAAATGATTCACACAACGAGTCATAATGAATAATGAACTAAATCAAATGATTCATACAACGAGTCACAATGACTAATGAACTAGAACAAATGATTTACATAACGAATCACAATGACTAATGAACAAGGACAAATGGTACACGAGTCACAAGGATTAATTAAATAGGACAAATGTTTTACACAACGAGTCAAAGGGACTAATGAACAAGGACAAATAATTCACACAACGAGTCATAATGAATAATGAACTAGGACAAATGGTTCACACAACGAGTCACAAGGAATAATTAACAAGGACAAATGATTAACACAACGAGTCACAATGACTAATGAACTAGAACAAATGATTCATACAAGGAGTTTCAATGACTAATGAACAAGGACAAATGGTTCACACAATGAATCACAAGGACTAATTAACAAGGACAAATGCTTTACACAACGAGTCAAAGGGACTAATGAACAAGGACGAATAATTCACACAACGAGTCATAATGAATAATGAACTAGGACAAAGGGTTCACACAACGAGTCATAAGGAATAATTAACAAGGACAAATGATTCACACAACGAGTCACAATGACTAATGAACTAGAACAATTGATTCATACAAGGAGTTTCAATGACTAATGAACAAGGACAAATGGTTCACACAACGAATCACAAGGACTAATTAACAAGGGCAAATGCTTTACACAACGAATCAAAGGGACTAATGAACAAGGACAAATAATTCACACAACGAGTCATAATGAATAATGAACTAGGACAAATGGTTCACACAACGAGTCATAAGGAATAATTAACAAGGACAAATGATTCACACAACGAGTCACAATGACTAATGAACTAGAACAAATGATTCATACATGTAGTTTCAATGACTAATGAACAAGGACAAATGGTTCACACAACGAATCACAAGGACTAATGAACAAGGACAAATGATTCACACAACGAGTCACAAGGACTAATGAAAAAAACAAATGGTTCACACAATGAGTCACAAGGACTAATGAACAAGAACAAATGGTTCACACAACGAGTCATAAGGACTAATGATCTATAACAAATGATTTACACAACAAGTCACAATGACTAATGAACAAGGACAAATGGTTCACAATGAGTCACAAGGACGAATGAACAAGGACAAATGGTTCACACAAGGAGTCACAAGGACTAATTAACAAGGATAAATGATTTACACAACGAGTCAAAGGGACTAATGGACAAGGACAAATGGTTCACACAACGAGTCATAATTAATAATGAACTAAAACAAATGATTCACACAACGAGTCACAATGACTAATGAACTAGAACAATTGATTCATACAAGGAGTTTCAATGACTAATGAACAAGGACAAATGGTTCACACAACGAATCACAAGGACTAATTAACAAGGACAAATGCTTTACACAACGGATCAAAGGGACTAATGAACAAGGACAAATAATTCACACAACGAGTCATAATGAATAATGAACTAGGACAAAGGGTTCACACAACGAGTCATAAGGAATAATTAACAAGGACAAATGATTCACACAACGAGTCACAATGACTAATGAACTAGAACAATTGATTCATACAAGGAGTTTCAATGACTAATGAACAAGGACAAATGGTTCACACAACGAATCACAAGGACTAATTAACAAGGACAAATGCTTTACACAACGAATCAAAGGGACTAATGAACAAGGACAAATAATACACACAACGAGTTATAATGAATAATGAACAAGGACAAATGATTCACACAACGAGTCACAATGACTAATGAACTAGAACAAATGATTTACACAAGGAGTCACAATGACTAATGAACAAGGACAAATGATTCACACAACGAGTCACAATGACTAATGAACTAGAACAAATGATTCACACAAGGAGTCACAATGACTAATGAACAAGGACAAATGGTTCACACAACGAGTCACAAGGACTAATGAACAAGGACAAATGATTCACACAACGAGTGACAAGGACTAATGAAAAAGAACAAATGGTTCACACAACGAGTCATAAGGACTAATGAACAAGGACAATTGGTTCACAACGAGTCACAAGGACGAATGAACAAGGACAAATGGTTCACACAAGGACTAATTAACAAGGACAAATGATTTACACAATGAGTCAAAGGAACTAATGGACAAGGACAAATGATTCACACAACGAGTCATAATGAATAATGAACTAAATCAAATGATTCACACAATGAGTCACATTGACTAATGAACTAGAACAAATGATTTACATAACAAATCACAATGACTAATGAACAAGGACAAATGGTACACGAGTCACAAGGATTAATTAACTAGGACAAATGTTTTACACAACGAGTCAAAGGGACTAATGAACAAGGACAAATAATTCACACAACGAGTCATAATGAATAATGAACTAGGAAAAATGGAACACACAACGAGTCACAAGTAATAATTAACAAGGACAAATGATTCACACAACGAGTCACAATGACTAATGAACTAGAACAAATGATTCATACAAGGTGTTTCAATGACTAATGAACAAGGACAAATGGTTCACACAACGAGTCACAAGGAATAATTAACAAGGACAAATGATTCACACAACGAGTCACAATGACTAATGAACTAGAACAAATGATTTACAGAATGAGTCACAATGACAAATGAACAAGGACAAATGGTTCACAACGAGTCACTAGGACGAATGAACAAGGACAAATGGTTCACACAAGGACTAATTAACAAGGATAAATGATTTACACAACGAGTCAAAGGAACTAATGGACAAGGACAAATGATTCACACAACGAGTCATAATGAATAATGAACTAAATCAAATGATTCATACAACGAGTCACAATGACTAATGAACTAGAACAAATGATTTACATAACGAATCACAATGACTAATGAACAAGGACAAATGGTACACGAGTCACAAGGATTAATTAAATAGGACAAATGTTTTACACAACGAGTCAAAGGGACTAATGAACAAGGACAAATAATTCACACAACGAGTCATAATGAATAATGAACTAGGACAAATGGTTCACACAACGAGTCACAAGGAATAATTAACAAGGACAAATGATTAACACAACGAGTCACAATGACTAATGAACTAGAACAAATGATTCATACAAGGAGTTTCAATGACTAATGAACAAGGACAAATGGTTCACACAATGAATCACAAGGACTAATTAACAAGGACAAATGCTTTACACAACGAGTCAAAGGGACTAATGAACAAGGACGAATAATTCACACAACGAGTCATAATGAATAATGAACTAGGACAAAGGGTTCACACAACGAGTCATAAGGAATAATTAACAAGGACAAATGATTCACACAACGAGTCACAATGACTAATGAACTAGAACAATTGATTCATACAAGGAGTTTCAATGACTAATGAACAAGGACAAATGGTTCACACAACGAATCACAAGGACTAATTAACAAGGGCAAATGCTTTACACAACGAATCAAAGGGACTAATGAACAAGGACAAATAATTCACACAACGAGTCATAATGAATAATGAACTAGGACAAATGGTTCACACAACGAGTCATAAGGAATAATTAACAAGGACAAATGATTCACACAACGAGTCACAATGACTAATGAACTAGAACAAATGATTCATACATGTAGTTTCAATGACTAATGAACAAGGACAAATGGTTCACACAACGAATCACAAGGACTAATGAACAAGGACAAATGATTCACACAACGAGTCACAAGGACTAATGAAAAAAAACAAATGGTTCACACAATGAGTCACAAGGACTAATGAACAAGAACAAATGGTTCACACAACGAGTCATAAGGACTAATGATCTATAACAAATGATTTACACAACAAGTCACAATGACTAATGAACAAGGACAAATGGTTCACAATGAGTCACAAGGACAAATGAACAAGGACAAATGGTTCACACAAGGAGTCACAAGGACTAATTAACAAGGATAAATGATTTACACAACGAGTCAAAGGGACTAATGGACAAGGACAAATGGTTCACACAACGAGTCATAATTAATAATGAACTAAAACAAATGATTCACACAACGAGTCACAATGACTAATGAACTAGAACAATTGATTCATACAAGGAGTTTCAATGACTAATGAACAAGGACAAATGGTTCACACAACGAATCACAAGGACTAATTAACAAGGACAAATGCTTTACACAACGAATCAAAGGGACTAATGAACAAGGACAAATAATTCACACAACGAGTCATAATGAATAATGAACTAGGACAAAGGGTTCACACAACGAGTCATAAGGAATAATTAACAAGGACAAATGATTCACACAACGAGTCACAATGACTAATGAACTAGAACAATTGATTCATACAAGGAGTTTCAATGACTAATGAACAAGGACAAATGGTTCACACAACGAATCACAAGGACTAATTAACAAGGACAAATGCTTTACACAACGAATCAAAGGGACTAATGAACAAGGACACATAATACACACAACGAGTTATAATGAATAATGAACAAGGACAAATGATTCACACAACGAGTCACAATGACTAATGAACTAGAACAAATGATTCACACAAGGAGTCACAATGACTAATGAACAAGGACAAATGATTCACACAACGAGTCACAATGACTAATGAACTAGAACAAATGATTCACACAAGGAGTCACAATGACTAATGAACAAGGACAAATGGTTCACACAACGAGTCACAAGGACTAATGAACAAGGACAAATGATTCACACAACGAGTGACAAGGACTAATGAAAAAGAACAAATGGTTCACACAACGAGTCACAAGGACTAATGAACAAGGACAATTGGTTCACAACGAGTCACAAGGACGAATGAACAAGGACAAATGGTTCACACAAGGACTAATTAACAAGGACAAATGATTTACACAACGAGTCAAAGGAACTAATGGACAAGGACAAATGATTCACACAACGAGTCATAATGAATAATGAACTAAATCAAATGATTCACACAATGAGTCACATTGACTAATGAACTAGAACAAATGATTTACATAACAAATCACAATGACTAATGAACAAGGACAAATGGTACACGAGTCACAAGGATTAATTAACTAGGACAAATGTTTTACACAACGAGTCAAAGGGACTAATGAACAAGGACAAATAATTCACACAACGAGTCATAATGAATAATGAACTAGGAAAAATGGAACACACAACGAGTCACAAGTAATAATTAACAAGGACAAATGATTCACACAACGAGTCACAATGACTAATGAACTAGAACAAATGATTCATACAAGGTGTTTCAATGACTAATGAACAAGGACAAATGGTTCACACAACGAGTCACAAGGAATAATTAACAAGGACAAATGATTCACACAACGAGTCACAATGACTAATGAACTAGAACAAATGATTTACAGAACGAGTCACAATGACAAATGAACAAGGACAAATGGTTCACAATGAGTCACTAGGACGAATGAACAAGGACAAATGGTTCACACAAGGACTAATTAACAAGGATAAATGATTTACACAACGAGTCAAAGGAACTAATGGACAAGGACAAATGATTCACACAACGAGTCATAATGAATAATGAACTAAATCAAATGATTCATACAACGAGTCACAATGACTAATGAACTAGAACAAATGATTTACATAACGAATCACAATGACTAATGAACAAGGACAAATGGTACACGAGTCACAAGGATTAATTAAATAGGACAAATGTTTTACACAACGAGTCAAAGGGACTAATGAACAAGGACAAATAATTCACACAACGAGTCATAATGAATAATGAACTAGGACAAATGGTTCACACAACGAGTCACAAGGAATAATTAACAAGGACAAATGATTAACACAACGAGTCACAATGACTAATGAACTAGAACAAATGATTCATACAAGGAGTTTCAATGACTAATGAACAAGGACAAATGGTTCACACAACGAATCACAAGGACTAATTAACAAGGACAAATGCTTTACACAACGAATCAAAGGGACTAATGAACAAGGACAAATAATTCACACAACGAGTCATAATGAATAATGAACTAGGACAAATGGTTCACACAACGAGTCATAAGGAATAATTAACAAGGACAAATGATTCACACAACGAGTCACAATGACTAATGAACTAGAACAAATGATTCATACATGTAGTTTCAATGGCTAATGAACAAGGACAAATGGTTCACACAACGAATCACAAGGACTAATGAACAAGGACAAATGATTCACACAACGAGTCACAAGGACTAATGAAAAAAAACAAATGGTTCACACAATGAGTCACAAGGACTAATGAACAAGAACAAATGGTTCACACAACGAGTCATAAGGACTAATGATCTATAACAAATGATTTACACAACAAGTCACAATTACTAATGAACAAGGACAAATGGTTCACAATGAGTCACAAGGACGAATGAACAAGGACAAATGGTTCACACAAGGAGTCACAAGGACTAATTAACAAGGATAAATGATTTACACAACGAGTCAAAGGGACTAATGGACAAGGACAAATGGTTCACACAACGAGTCATAATTAATAATGAACTAAAACAAATGATTCACACAACGAGTCACAATGACTAATGAACTAGAACAATTGATTCATACAAGGAGTTTCAATGACTAATGAACAAGGACAAATGGTTCACACAACGAATTACAAGGACTAATTAACAAGGACAAATGCTTTACACAACGAATCAAAGGGACTAATGAACAAGGACAAATAATTCACACAACGAGTCATAATGAATAATGAACTAGGACAAAGGGTTCACACAACGAGTCATAAGGAATAATTAACAAGGACAAATGATTCACACAACGAGTCACAATGACTAATGAACTAGAACAATTGATTCATACAAGGAGTTTAAAT
This sequence comes from Silene latifolia, assembly GCF_048544455.1. NCBI lineage: Eukaryota > Viridiplantae > Streptophyta > Magnoliopsida > Caryophyllales > Caryophyllaceae > Silene > Silene latifolia. Next base: position 576,473 of record NW_027413131.1, on the reverse strand, counting down.
GACTAATGAACAAGGACAAATGGTTCACACAACGAATCACAAGGACTAATTAACAAGGACAAATGCTTTACACAACGAATCAAAGGGACTAATGAACAAGGACAAATAATACACACAACGAGTTATAATGAATAATGAACAAGGACAAATGATTCACACAACGAGTCACAATGACTAATTAACTAGAACAAATGATTCACACAAGGAGTCACAATGACTAATGAACAAGGACAAATGATTCACACAACGAGTCACAATGACTAATGAACTAGAACAAATGATTCACACAAGGAGTCACAATGACTAATGAACAAGGACAAATGGTTCACACAACGAGTCACAAGGACTAATGAACAAGGACAAATGATTCACACAACGAGTGACAAGGACTAATGAAAAAGAACAAATGGTTCACACAACGAGTCACAAGGACTAATGAACAAGGACAATTGGTTCACAACGAGTCACAAGGACGAATGAACAAGGACAAATGGTTCACACAAGGACTAATTAACAAGGACAAATGATTTACACAACGAGTCAAAGGAACTAATGGACAAGGACAAATGATTCACACAACGAGTCATAATGAATAATGAACTAAATCAAATGATTCACACAATGAGTCACATTGACTAATGAACTAGAACAAATGATTTACATAACAAATCACAATGACTAATGAACAAGGACAAATGGTACACGAGTCACAAGGATTAATTAACTAGGACAAATGTTTTACACAACGAGTCAAAGGGACTAATGAACAAGGACAAATAATTCACACAACGAGTCATAATGAATAATGAACTAGGAAAAATGGAACACACAACGAGTCACAAGTAATAATTAACAAGGACAAATGATTCACACAACGAGTCACAATGACTAATGAACTAGAACAAATGATTCATACAAGGTGTTTCAATGACTAATGAACAAGGACAAATGGTTCACACAACGAGTCACAAGGAATAATTAACAAGGACAAATGATTCACACAACGAGTCACAATGACTAATGAACTAGAACAAATGATTTACAGAACGAGTCACAATGACAAATGAACAAGGACAAATGGTTCACAATGAGTCACTAGGACGAATGAACAAGGACAAATGGTTCACACAAGGACTAATTAACAAGGATAAATGATTTACACAACGAGTCAAAGGAACTAATGGACAAGGACAAATGATTCACACAACGAGTCATAATGAATAATGAACTAAATCAAATGATTCATACAACGAGTCACAATGACTAATGAACTAGAACAAATGATTTACATAACGAATCACAATGACTAATGAACAAGGACAAATGGTACACGAGTCACAAGGATTAATTAAATAGGACAAATGTTTTACACAACGAGTCAAAGGGACTAATGAACAAGGACAAATAATTCACACAACGAGTCATAATGAATAATGAACTAGGACAAATGGTTCACACAACGAGTAACAAGGAATAATTAACAAGGACAAATGATTAACACAACGAGTCACAATGACTAATGAACTAGAACAAATGATTCATACAAGGAGTTTCAATGACTAATGAACAAGGACAAATGGTTCACACAACGAATCACAAGGACTAATTAACAAGGACAAATGCTTTACACAACGAATCAAAGGGACTAATGAACAAGGACAAATAATTCACACAACGAGTCATAATGAATAATGAACTAGGACAAATGGTTCACACAACGAGTCATAAGGAATAATTAACAAGGACAAATGATTCACACAACGAGTCACAATGACTAATGAACTAGAACAAATGATTCATACATGTAGTTTCAATGACTAATGAACAAGGACAAATGGTTCACACAACGAATCACAAGGACTAATGAACAAGGACAAATGATTCACACAACGAGTCACAAGGACTAATGAAAAAAAACAAATGGTTCACACAATGAGTCACAAGGACTAATGAACAAGAACAAATGGTTCACACAACGAGTCATAAGGACTAATGATCTATAACAAATGATTTACACAACAAGTCACAATTACTAATGAACAAGGACAAATGGTTCACAATGAGTCACAAGGACGAATGAACAAGGACAAATGGTTCACACAAGGAGTCACAAGGACTAATTAACAAGGATAAATGATTTACACAACGAGTCAAAGGGACTAATGGACAAGGACAAATGATTCACACAACGAGTCATAATTAATAATGAACTAAAACAAATGATTCACACAACGAGTCACAATGACTAATGAACTAGAACAATTGATTCATACAAGGAGTTTCAATGACTAATGAACAAGGACAAATGGTTCACACAACGAATCACAAGGACTAATTAACAAGGGCAAATGCTTTACACAACGAATCAAAGGGACTAATGAACAAGGACAAATAATTCACACAACGAGTCATAATGAATAATGAACTAGGACAAATGGTTCACACAACGAGTCATAAGGAATAATTAACAAGGACAAATGATTCACACAACGAGTCACAATGACTAATGAACTAGAACAATTGATTCATACAAGGAGTTTCAATGACTAATGAACAAGGACAAATGGTTCACACAACGAATCACAAGGACTAATTAACAAGGACAAATGCTTTACACAACGAATCAAAGGGACTAATGAACAAGGACAAATAATACACACAACGAGTTATAATGAATAATGAACAAGGACAAATGATTCACACAACGAGTCACAATGACTAATGAACTAGAACAAATGATTCACACAAGGAGTCACAATGACTAATGAACAAGGACAAATGATTCACACAACGAGTCACAATGACTAATGAACTAGAACAAATGATTCACACAAGGAGTCACAATGACTAATGAACAAGGACAAATGGTTCACACAACGAGTCACAAGGACTAATGAACAAGGACAAATGATTCACACAACGAGTGACAAGGACTAATGAAAAAGAACAAATGGTTCACACAACGAGTCACAAGGACTAATGAACAAGGACAAATGGTTCACACAACGAGTCACAAGGACGAATGAACAAGGACAAATGGTTCACACAAGGACTAATTAACAAGGACAAATGATTTACACAACGAGTCAAAGGAACTAATGGACAAGGACAAATGATTCACACAACGAGTCATAATGAATAATGAACTAAATCAAATGATTCACACAATGAGTCACATTGACTAATGAACTAGAACAAATGATTTACATAACAAATCACAATGACTAATGAACAAGGACAAATGGTACACGAGTCACAAGGATTAATTAACTAGGACAAATGTTTTACACAACGTGTCAAAGGGACTAATGAACAAGGACAAATAATTCACACAACGAGTCATAATGAATAATGAACTAGGAAAAATGGAACACACAACGAGTCACAAGTAATAATTAACAAGGACAAATGATTCACACAACGAGTCACAATGACTAATGAACTAGAACAAATGATTCATACAAGGTGTTTCAATGACTAATGAACAAGAACAAATGGTTCACACAACGAGTCACAAGGAATAATTAACAAGGACAAATGATTCACACAACGAGTCACAATGACTAATGAACTAGAACAAATGATTTACAGAACGAGTCACAATGACAAATGAACAAGGACAAATGGTTCACAACGAGTCACTAGGACGAATGAACAAGGACAAATGGTTCACACAAGGACTAATTAACAAGGATAAATGATTTACACAACGAGTCAAAGGAACTAATGGACAAGGACAAATGATTCACACAACGAGTCATAATGAATAATGAACTAAATCAAATGATTCATACAACGAGTCACAATGACTAATGAACTAGAACAAATAATTTACATAACGAATCACAATGACTAATGAACAAGGACAAATGGTACACGAGTCATAAGGATTAATTAAATAGGACAAATGTTTTACACAACGAGTCAAAGGGACTAATGAACAAGGACAAATAATTCACACAACGAGTCATAATGAATAATGAACTAGGACAAATGGTTCACACAACGAGTCACAAGGAATAATTAACAAGGACAAATGATTAACACAACGAGTTACAATGACTAATGAACTAGAACAAATGATTCATACAAGGAGTTTCAATGACTAATGAACAAGGACAAATGGTTCACACAACGAATCACAAGGACTAATTAACAAGGACAAATGCTTTACACAACGAATCAAAGGGACTAATGAACAAGGACAAATAATTCACACAACGAGTCATAATGAATAATGAACTAGGACAAATGGTTCACACAACGAGTCATAAGGAATAATTAACAAGGACAAATGATTCACACAACGAGTCACAATGACTAATGAACTAGAACAATTGATTCATACAAGGAGTTTCAATGACTAATGAACAAGGACAAATGGTTCACACAACGAATTACAAGGACTAATTAACAAGGACAAATGCTTTACACAACGAATCAAAGGGACTAATGAACAAGGACAAATAATTCACACAACGAGTCATAATGAATAATGAACTAGGACAAAGGGTTCACACAACGAGTCATAAGGAATAATTAACAAGGACAAATGATTCACACAACGAGTCACAATGACTAATGAACTAGAACAATTGATTCATTCAAGGAGTTTCAATGACTAATGAACAAGGACAAATGGTTCACACAACGAATCACAAGGACTAATTAACAAGGACAAATGCTTTACACAACGAATCAAAGGGACTAATGAACAAGGACAAATAATACACACAACGAGTTATAATGAATAATGAACAAGGACAAATGATTCACACAACGAGTCAAAGGGACTAATGAACAAGGACAAATAATTCACATAACGAGTCACAATGACTAATGAACTAGATAAAATGATTTACACAACGAGTCAAAGGAACTAATGGACAAGGACAAATGATTCACACAACGAGTCATAATGAATAATGAACTAAATCAAATGATTCACACAACGAGTAACAATGACTAATGAACTAGAACAAATGATTTACATAACGAATCACAATGACTAATGAATTAGGACAAATGGTACACGAGTCACAAGGATTAATTAACTAGGACAAATGTTTTACACAACGAGTCAAAGGGACTAATGAACGAGGACAAATAATTCACACAACGAGTCATAATGAATAATGAACTAGGACAAATGGTTCACACAACGAATCACAAAGAATAATTAACAAGGACAAATGATTAACACAACAAGTCACAATGACTAATGAACTAGAACAAATGATTCATACAAGGAGTTTCAATGACTAATGAACAAGGACAAATGGTTCACACAATGAATCACAAGGACTAATTAACAAGGACAAATGCTTTACACAACGAGTCAAAGGGACTAATGAACAAGGACAAATAATTCACACAACGAGTCATAATGAATAATGAACTAGGACAAAGGGTTCACACAACGAGTCATAAGGAATAATTAACAAGGACAAAGGATTCACACAACAAGTCACAATGACTAATGAACTAGAAAAATTGATTCATACAAGGAGTTTCAATGACTAATGAACAAGGACAAATGGTTCACACAACGAATCACAAGGACTAATTAACAAGGACAAATGCTTTACACAACGAATCAAAGGGACTAATGAACAAGGACAAATAATTTACACAACGAGTCATAATGAATAATGAACTAGGACAAATGGTTCACACAACGAGTCATAAGGAATAATTAACAAGGACAAATGATTCACACAACGAGTCACAATGACTAATGAACTAGAACAAATGATTCATACATGTAGTTTCAATGACTAATGAACAAGGACAAATGGTTCACACAACGAATCACAAGGACTAATGAACAAGGACAAATGATTCACACAACGAGTCACAAGGACTAATGAAAAAAAACAAATGGTTCACACAATGAGTCACAAGGACTAATGAACAAGAACAAATGGTTCACACAACGAGTCATAAGGACTAATGATCTATAACAAATGATTTACACAAAAAGTCACAATGACTAATGAACAAGGACAAATGGTTCACAATGAGTCACAAGGACGAATGAACAAGGACAAATGGTTCACACAAGGAGTCACAAGGACTAATTAACAAGGATAAATGATTTACACAACGAGTCAAAGGGACTAATGGACAAGGACAAATGGTTCACACAACGAGTCATAATTAATAATGAACTAAAACAAATGATTCACACAACGAGTCACAATGACTAATGAACTAGAACAATTGATTCATACAAGGAGTTTCAATGACTAATGAACAAGGACAAATGGTTCACACAACGAATCACAAGGACTAATTAACAAGGACAAATGCTTTACACAACGAATCAAAGGGACTAATGAACAAGGACAAATAATTCACACAACGAGTCATAATGAATAATGAACTAGGACAAATGGTTCACACAACGAGTCATAAGGAATAATTAACAAGGACAAATGATTCACACAACGAGTCAAAGGGACTAATGAACAAGGACAAATAATTCACATAACGAGTCACAATGACTAATGAACTAGATAAAATGATTTACACAACGAGTCAAAGGAACTAATGGACAAGGACAAATGATTCACACAACGAGTCATAATGAATAATGAACTTGTTCCGGGTGTAATTCCAGAGCAAGTATAGTTACCACCCGTGGCTTGTTGAATGATGTCTTGAGTTGGATTCTCCCTTGGTCTTAATCGTTCCTCTCGGCCTCTCCTGCAACAATGAACGAAGGCGGGGGCTTGGCTTTGAGCCAAGCGTACCCACTCCGACGCCCAAGTCGTAAACTTAGATGTATAAGTTGTATGCTAATTGGCTAGGAATATATTGTAGAGAGATAAGGAAGATTATACCAGATGAATAGTGTATTTAGGTTAAGTTGTGTATTTCTGGATTGGATGCTTTCCTCAATGAAGGTTGAGGAGTATTTATAGACTTCACCTTTTGTCACGTAGTGGCCAAGTGGCCAAGTGGCTAGCAGGTGGAAAGACTGATCTACCCCTCGGCCGAGGGACCCACGGCTGGCCGGCGGGCCCTGGTGACTCACCGCCGAGGGGTCTTGGATATGAGTACGCGGGTATGTGTTCCGGCTGGCAGGTTGTCATGCCGGGACCCAGGTTGGCAGGCCAATGGGCCGCATCGGCTAGGTCGTCTAAGTCGTTGACTTGCTGTGGATATCTTTGACCTTGCTCAATATGTTGACTTGGTCAGCGGTGCAGAATATGCCCCATCAATTTGCCCCCAGCGTAGTCTATGCCGTGGTATGGGCTTCGATGTACGTCTGAGCGTATATTCTGCGCAAGTAGTTTGTAGAAAATTTTCTCGCATCGGCTTCTTCACGCGCGGCTTCTTTTGCCTCTGCCTGGTCTTTCTTAGGCCGTACCATATCCCCCTCCACATGGATGTGTATTGGGCATCCGATGTGGAAAAAGAAAGGGACGCCGTCGAGACCGGGTTTGAGAGTGCCGGTAGTTTTTGATTGCCCCCGGCCGTATTTATGCCTGGCCTGGTTGATCATGTGGCCGGCGGAGAACAGATGCTTGGGAATTTGTTGAGGAAGGTGAATAGGCAAGGAGATATGAATAGGCGTGTTGAAGACGCTTGGTCACTGTTGCATTGATTGTCGTCTAACTGTTGCAACGATTGACATCCCGTGGTTGCATGTCCGACACGTGTCCGCATGCTGATTGGTTGACGCTTCATGGGCTGTTCGCTGATTGGTCCTTCTTCATGGGCTTTTCCCTATAAATAGGGCAGTTGCTCCGTGAAATTGGTCACCAATTTCATTCTCCAAAATTTTTTTTCTTCTCTCTAAACTTTCAAGGGCTTCTGTCTTCTAACATTCGGAGTTGTTATTCCGGCGAGTGTTTTTCTTCAAGGTAAACAAACAAACTTCTTCACTTTTTATTTTGTTAAATAATTGTTGCTATTATGTCTGCTACTGGCGCCGGACTAGTACTTCTGCGCCGGAGGATTCCCCATTGCGTCTTGATGGGGAGGAGATACTAGACGCCATTCCGATAAGGTTTGGGGGCCCTAGGTCTCCTTCTCCCGTAGTCGATCCACCAATTCTGGAGGGACGGGAGGATGAGGGTGAGGATGCTGATGAGGATGAGGGGACCCCTTCTGATGGTGGGAGGCTGTCTGTCCCGGATCATGGCGAGCCCTGCACGACTGGTCTTGAACGTGGTTGGTCCCATAAGTTCGCCAGTTGTTCCGGCGAGACATTTTTCGGAGGCCATTTCTCGTTCGGTGAGGGGTATAAGATGGTTATTCCTAAAAAGGGTCAGGCGGTCTGTTGCCCTCCACCGGGTCACACCGGCGTGTACATCGAGCATCCGGAGTATGGGCTGCGGTTTCCTCGAATAAATACGTCGTGGCCATTATCGTGAGCTATGAACGTCGCGGTGGCCCAACTACATCCGCTGGCCATGAGGACGATAGTTGGGTTTGTGTGGCTTTGTCTCTTTAGGGGAGATCCCGACGATCAACTTATTCCGCCGACTCCACGTCTTCGACCGTCAATCGCCGTAAAGTGGGGTGGTACAACGTCTGACGGAGCCAGCTATGTCTCCGTGAACAAGCTTACTTCTTGCAAAGACTGGCAACGGCGGTGGGTGTACGTCCAAGTGCCGGAGGATTACCCATTGCCCCGGTCTTTCCAGAGCCCTGTTTACTTGCGGTGTGAGAACCGGGAAGAGTATGAGGAGTGTACCTCCCGGGGTAAGGTGAAAATGGACGCTTCGAAGGTTCCTCTTACTGAGGATGAGGAGCGGGCGATGCAAATTGCTCGATCTTTGAGAAGGATGGTGCCCCAGACTCGATTATTCTTCAAGATGAGTCCGCTCTGTCACGTCGGCCTCATACCGGCCCTCGGCCCGGGTGAGTGGGGTCGGTGTGAGGCCCATTTTTGCCTGTTATGCTCCTGTTTCTTAGAGCTATGTTCTATTCCTGTCGTGTAATTCTTGTTTGGTTTTTGCAGACCGGTTTGGCCAGGGTCTGTCCGAGAGTACCTTGAAGAGGTTAGGCCTTGATCGGACGGGAAGGTCGTTGAGCAAAGATCCTCACGTCTAAATCGCGCGATCGTAGACCGTCCCCAACGAGCTCATGGATAAGCAAACTGAAAGGGGTAGATCCGGTGGCGGCCTGCAAGGGTTCTCGGAGGCGTGCCAAAGAGAACGAAGAAGGCTGCGTCCGTGTCGGGGCGGCGTGCGTGCCGGCTCCCTCTTCGACCTTGGTGGTTCGAAGGAACCGGTGGAGGTCGTTGATATTATCGGGGGTCGGTGACCGTTGCTAAGGAGCCACCGCTTGCTTCCGCCGTTGTCGGGGAGAAGAGGAAAGATCCGCCATCTACCTCCGCCGTTGGCGGGGAGGAAATCGCCCACGAGCGAAGAGGTTCCAAACGGTACGGATCTAACTTATGGTTCGGATTTAGGCTGGTTCATGGATATCCCGGATGACCGGCTTTACGATGTGTCAATTCAAGGTGACATGGATGCTTTGTGTAAATTTTTTGTAGATCCTCCCTCGGCGACCGTCGTTCTTACTGAACGGCAATCAGGGAAGCAGCCTGAGAGGGCTTTCGAGAAGGCGGGGTGACGGAAATGTCATTGTTGACTCCTCTGCTCGGAAGATCTCGCCTCCGAGCTTGTGGCGGAGGGTGTGAAAATGTATAAGAGGCCGGCGAAGTGGACCCAACAAGCCGGCTCCTATATCGCGGAGCAGAGAAAACCATGGCCCAAGTCGCGCCGGCGATGGCGAAGCTTAAACTTGACCTCTCCGCCGCGAAGGGGGAAGCCGCGAAGTTTAAATCGGATCTTTTCTCGCCAAGAAGCGCGTGGAGGAGGTTGAGAAGTCAGCTGGGGGCCGAGAGGGCCAAAGTTGGGCAAGCCGATGCCGCTACGCGCCAAGATGATGGAGGAGCGGAATAGGTACAAGGACGCTCATAACGCCGTGGTCGCCGAGGGTGAAAAGTGGAAGAATCAGTTCCACCACCAGGCGGAGGCGCTTAGGGACGCGCAGGCTGTCCTTGCTCAAAAGGAGAAGGATATTGCCATGCTTCAAGATGATCTTCTCCCTAAAATGTGCGCCCAATTCCGGGACCAGGCCGAGGAGGCGACCAGGGAGGCAATAAGGAAGCTCGTCCCGAGGGCTCTTTCCGTGGGATAAATTTGAGCACTTTTGGACGAGATGGCCGAGGTCATGACGGACGCAGCGTGGCGGAGAAGACGGAGGCCGTCTGTGATGCAGAGGTGAAGGAGGGTGACGTGCTAAAGGCACTTGAAAATGTAGAGCCCTCTTTCGAGCCGCCACCGAAGAAGTTCTCATCTGCTGGCGATGGAGGACAGCAACAGGCATAGGGAGACGGGCGGTCGTCACCAGACTCACCCGGCGTCTCGGATAGCTTTAGCTGTTCGGGGGCCAACTATTGAGCCTTCTCTCCCTGCCATCTTTTGGCGCTTCAAATCCTAAGTCTGTAACCTTTTGTTTTTCTTTGTTTCCTTGCTTTTTGTAAAGCTTTGGTAGGTAGAGTTTAGGCTATCCTCATGGGGACGGCCGTCGTCTGTACTCTCCTTGCAATCATTTTTAATAGAGTTTTATCTTTTGGTCCTTGGCTTTGGCCGGGACTTTGATCATCATTCTTCACTTGTCTCTTTGCGTTATTTAATTGAGTGCCTTCGTTTTACCGTCGGCATGGCCGAGGCAGTTAGAATGCACATCTCAACTGTGTTAACGTCTTTAGCATTTCTTCTAGCATACCGGTCATTGTGTCCCCGTCGCTCTCGGCTAAGGCCGAGGTAATCGGGGTTATGGCTCGATAGCGCGTATCGGTCATTGTGTCCCGTCGCTCTCGGCTAGGGCCGAGGTAATCGGGTTATGGCTCGATAGCATTCGTAATCGTAGGCATATTGACCGCCAGACTTGCGTCTCAACTGCACTGAGTATATGTTTCTTCTAGCATATCGGTCGTTGTGTCCCCGTCGCTCTCGGCTTTGGCCGAGGTAATCGGGGTTACGGCTCGATAGCATTCGTAACTGTAGGCATATTGACCGCCAGACTTGCGTCTCAACTGCACTGAGTATACGTTTCTTCTAGCATATCGGTCGTTGTGTCCCCGTCGCTCTCGGCTTTGGCCGAGGTAATCGGAGTTACGGCTCGATAGCGCGTATCGGTCATTGTGTTCCCGTCGCTCTCGGCTAGGGCCGAGGTAATCGGGGTTATGGCTCGATAGCATTCGTAACTGTAGGCATATTGACCGCCAGACTTGCGTCTCAACTGCACTGAGTATACGTTTCTTCTTTGGGTGACTGACCGGTGGCAACTTATGGAGGGGACAAGCACTTTGATGGAAAATTTGGGTGATTCTTCATTTGTTATGATTACGCATTGGGGTGTCCACAATGGGCTTGGACACCTCCGCCGCTATACAAAGTACTTTCTTAAGTTGTCGGTGTTCCAATGGCTCATCAAAGGCACACCCTCCATGTCCGTCACCGGTATGTACCGGCCTCATCTCTTCAACCACTTTGTAGGGACCTTCCCGGTTGGCCGTCGACTTACCGTGAATGTTTCCCTTGTTAGTGGCAGCCGACTTTCTTAGGACTAGGTCTCCCACTCTTAGGTCCCTTTTGTGGACTCTTCGGTTGTAGGCTCTTTTCATCCGGTTTTGATATACTGCCAAGTTGAGGCGTGCTGTATCTCGGCTTTCTTCGACTAGGTCTAAGGAAGCTCTCGTGCCTTCCTCGTTTTCAAGCGGGTTAAAGGTAGCCGTTCAATGTTGGCACCGTCGCTTCAATTGCGGGATCGCTTCGGAACCGTAGACTAGGTGGAAAGGGGTGTACCCCGTTGCTTCTTTCTCCGTGGTTCGAAGGGACCATAGGACGCCGGGTAGTTCATCAGCCCACCTTCCCTTAAGGTCTTCGACTGTCTTCTTCAAACCGTTGAGGATCGTTTTGTTGGCCGCCTCCGCTTTGTCCCGTTGCTCTGTGGGTGGCAGACGGAGGAGTATGCAAACTTGATACCAAGCTCTTCTAACCAATTCATTATCAAGTCACTCCAGAACTCTCGGCCGTGGTCAAATACTATAACTTGTGGTAATCCGAAACGAGTTATAACATTTTCCCATTACCTTTCGACGGCCATTGTGGTCTTCGCCGTCTTGCTACTGACTTCAACCCATTTGGTGAAGTAGTCAACAACGACGATCAAGAACTTCCTTCCTCCGGAGGCCGTTGGGAATGGCCCTAGCATGTCCATCCCCCACTGTGCGAAGGGAAGAGGGCTAAGCACCGGTTGTAGGTCCCCGGAGGGAGCGTGTATTACGGGGCATGCATCGACGATTCGTGCACTTCTTGGTCTTTGTTCTGGAATCTTGAAGCATGGTGGGCCAGAAGTAGCCGGCTCGTAGAGCTTTGTGGGCTAGCGTTCTTGCCCCCATGTGGTGTCCACAGATGCCTTCGTGAATCTCTGTCGAAGATCGCTCTGCTCTGTACGGGTGGACCGACACACTTCAAGAGTGGTCTTATTACGGACCTTCCGTACGCAGTTCTCCTTCGAACACTAAGTACCTGGCGGCGATCCGTTTTATTTTAGCCGAGGGATTGCGGCCTTCCGGTAATTCACCTGTAAGTTTGTATTTCATTATCGGAGTCATCCACGTTGTCTCGGCCTCTACGTTGCCCACCATGCCGTCGGTCTCAGTGATGCTCTTCGCATTCCTGATATCTACCAACGACGGTTCGGCTGACGTTCTTGATGGTTGAGCTGGCAAGTTTGGAGAGAGCGTCGGCCCGGTTGTTCTCGGATCTGGGAACGCATTGGATTTGGAAAGACTTCAATTTCGCTATGTCGGCCTTTACCCTTTCTAGGTACCTTACCATTCCGTCGTCCCGAGCCTCAAACTCCCCTCCGATTTGGTTAGTAACCAACGGTGAGTCCGTCTTCAACACAATGTGCTCTGCTCCGGCAGCCCTAGCTAGCTCGACCCCGGTTATCACCGCCTCGTATTCGGATTCGTTGTTCGAGGCCGAGAAGGTGAATTTCAAGGCGTACTCGAACTCGTCCCCGTTTGGGCTGATGATGAGGATGCCGGCTCCTGAGCTGTTCGTCGTAGAGGAGCCGTCGGTGTAGACCTCCCATACGCCTGGGTTTGGCTCTTCTTGATACGTGCATTCGGCCAGGAAATCTGCAAGTGCTTGCCCCTTTATCGAAGGTCTTGGTTTGTCTTGAATGCCGGCGGAGAGTTCCACGCCCACTTGATGAGCCTGCGGATTGTTCGAATTTTTCCAAAGCTTTCTCTAACGGTGATCGGTTAGGGACCGTCACGGGGTGCCCGTCGAAGTAGGGTTTTAACTTCCTCGTGGCAACGACGACGCGAAGGCCGCACCGATTAGTGGGTAATTTCTCTCGGCGGGCAACAGCGTATGGTGACAAAGTAGATTGGGTGTTCTTGTTTGTCTTCTTCCTCGATGATCACCGACCGACCGTGGTGAGGTAATCGCTATGTATAGGTATAGCGTCTCCCCGGATCGGCCGGACGAGTTGGGAGAGTCGAAGATGAGCTTTCGATTGTTTGAAAGCCGTGCTCTGTTCCTCCCCCCACCAAGTCTTTATTCCCCTTCAACACTTTGAAGAATGGGGTGCTCTTGTCGGTTGACCGAGAGATGAAACGGGCGAGAGCCGCCATTCTTCCGGTCAAGATCATAACCTCTTTTCGATTCCTTGGCTCCGGCAGGTCTAGGATTGCTTGGATTTTGTCCGGATTTGCATCGATGCCTCCGCACCGACAAGTACTCCGAGGAATTTTCCCCTGCCTGGACCCAAGTTGCATTTCATTGGGTTGAGCTTCATCTTGTATTTCCTTAGTGAACAAAATGTTTCGTGTAAATCGGCCAGGTGCTCGCTGTCGGACTTGCTTTTCACAATAGCATCGTCGACGTAGACCTCAATGTTTCGCCCTTTTTGATTTTGGAACACTTTGTCCACCAGCCTTGTATACGTTGCGCGGCGTTTTCAAACCGAACGGCATCATTTTGTACATGTATGTGCCGTTAGCGGTGATGAATGCGCATTTAGGCATGTCTTCCTCGCCATGAAAACCTGGTGATATCCCGAGAAGGCGTCCAGCAGGCTCAGCATGGTGTAGCCTGCCGTGGCGTCGATTAAGCTATCTATCCGAGGCAGAGGGTAACAATCTTTGGGGCATGCTTTATTAAGTTGGGTAAAGTCTACACACATTCTCCATGCCCCCGATGATTTCTTTACCATCACAACATTGGCTAACCACTCAGGGTAAGTGCAAGGCATAATAAAGCCCGCCGTAAGCAGTTTATCTACCTCGGCCTTGATGGCCTCATCTTTCTCGACTGAGGAGTTCCTCATCCTTTGCTTGACAGGGCGAGCGGTGGGGAGTACGTTCAGCTTGTGAATAATTACCTCCCGGCTCACACCTGCATCTCGGCCGGCCGAGTAGGCGAAGACGTCTTTATTTTTCCTTAGCGAGTCCAGGAGTTCGGCTCTGAACTTTGGTTCCAGGTTGACACCGATGGTTATGGTGCGGCCTGGATCAATCTCCACCTCCTCGGTCTCTGCTCCTTCGACCATGCTGATGGTTCGGTCGTTCTCGGGCACAGGGAGTATCTTTGTATCGGAAGGATTTTAATTTTGAAGCGCCGGCTCTCACCCTCTCTAGATACCTTGTCGTCCTATAGTCCCGAGCCTTGTACTCTCCTTTGATCCGGTTGGTCACTAGGAGCGAATCTGCATTTCACTACGACGTGCTCCGCCCCGGCGGTTCTGGCTAGCTTGACTCCGGTTATTACTGCCTCGAACTTGGATTCGTTGTTTGAGGTTACGGAGGTAAGTTTTAAGGCGTGCTCAAACACGTCTCCGTTTGGGCTAAAAATAACGATGCTGGCTTTCGAGCTACCCGTCGTGGAAGGGCCGTTGGTGTGTATCTCCCATACGCCGGGTTCCTTCTCGTTCTTTGAGGCGAGCTTATGCGCTTCCCCCCGGTCCGAGACGTATATCAATGTCAAGGCCCGGATGGAAATTACGGCGTCGGTCTCACTCAAAGTGACCCGGCCTATGAGCACGTTGTGGGCAGATGCGCCGTCGATGACTATAAATTCAGACATAACATTCCTGGCTGCAGTTCCCTCGCCGAACCTCACCGGCAGTCTGACCGACCCCAGGGGTACCAGGCCGACCCAGAAAAGTCAGTACGGCGGGTTGGTGCGGGGGCTCAAATCTTCGACTCTCAGACCGAGGCTGAGAAAGCATTCTCTGTACGTAATGTTTGTGTAGGCGTCTGTGTCAATCAGGCACCTCTTCACAAAGTGGTTGGCTATGTCTAGGTGGACCGTAAGTGGGTCGCTGTGAAGAGCGACGACTCCCTCGTAGTCTTTCTTCCCAATGGTCATATCGGGGATGTTGGAAGCGGGGTGGTGTGTTGGGCACAAAGTTGATGGTCCGCACGGTTCATTCAGGTGCCGTTTGTGCCCATGAGCGGACCCACCATTCCCGTTGCCCTCGATGATAGCATGGATTACTCCTATCCGTTCGAAGACGGATTTGCTGTTTGACCCGCCGGCATTCGGTTTCTGGCCTTTGGCAACATATTTGCCGAGGCTCCCCTTCCGGATCAGCTCTTCAATGGCGTCCTTCAGATGTCGGCAGTCGTTGGTTAGGTGTCCGGTGTGGCCGTGGTACTCACAGTACTGGCTCGTGTCACCGTCACTCCTCGGCCTAGGGGGCCTTTCCCACTTCTGGCCTTCGCTCTTGCTCAGAGCGAATACCTCGGCGGCCGACACGACTAGGGGGTGTGATCGTTGTACCGTTTTTGTAGTACGCTCCCGAACTCCCCGGCGCCCGTCGAGTCCTGTCTCCCGGCGGTTTGTCGAGGCCGTGGCCTATTGTTGTCACGGCGTCTTTCATCGGACCGTGACCCGTTATTGTCACGGCGCCTCTCATCCAGGTTGTCCTCCCGGCGGCTTTTCTTTTCTGAGTGCTCGGCCTCGTTGGGGCCTAACCACGTCTTGTGATAGTCTTCTACTTTGATGGCCTGGTCGGCCATTTTCCTGGCGGCATCCAAGCCCAGGCCTCCGCACTTAATGAGCTCATTTTTCAAATCTCCCCTTGGGAGGCCCTTCATCAGCGCGAAGGCCGCCAGTTCGGGATTAATCTCTCGAATCTGTTGGACCTTTCCGTCGAACCTCTTCATGTAGCTTCGTAGAGACTCGCCCCCCTCCTGTTTGATAGTTAGGAGGTCCGATGTCTCCACGGCCCTTCTCTTGTTGCAAGAGTACTGGGCTAAAAAGGCGTCCCTTAGGTCGGCGTAGTAGTACACCGAGCCGTCGGGAAGCCCCTTGTACCAACTTTGAGCCATCCCATGCAACGTTGTTGGGAAAACTCGGCACCACACTTCATCGGGCTGCTCCCATACCGACATGTGAGACTCGAAAGCCTCAGCGTGGTCGGCTGGATCACCTTCCCCTTTGTATGATATGGGCGGCAACTTGAGCTTAGTTGGCACCTGGACTTCTAGGACGTAGGCGCCGAGGGGTGTCCGATCATCACATGGATGACACGTGGCGATCGGCTCCTCGCATTCCTAACCCGGCTCCTCTCCTCGTAGCTGGAGGGGCTCCTTCTTCGACTTGGACTTCTTCTCCAACTCTGCCGAGTCGGACTCCTCCTCTCCTTTGGGGTATGCCTCGTTCGTGTTGCGGGGACGCCGTCCTCCCACGAGTACGGGAAGGACTTAGGTCTACCACGCCCACTTTGGGCTCCCCGCGACTTTCTTTGGGTCGGCTTCTCCTAGTGCTCCGTTCAAATTTCTCGAGTCACATTTTGGGCCCTGGTCTCCTGGACGTTTCCGCCGCTCTTGTCGGCGTGACAAAGTGTGAGCGACGTATTACTAATTAGGTCCAGGACCATTTTCAGCTTTGCTATGTCAACCACATGCCCCATGATGGTGACCTGGTTGGCTGGCAGCGGCGTGTCTGGTATTATCGGCATCCCGAACTCCGGTTGGATTACCCCGCCGGTGGAGGGCTGCACGACTCCAGAATTGTTGAAGGTATCATCTTGGTGGGACACGGTTTCGTTGGTCACGACTGCGTCTTGTTGTTTCGACATCTTCTTAGCTTTTTGGGTGGGTTTTTGTGTGTTTTTAAGGGATTTTATTAGCTTTTAGTATGCCTTCCCCACAGACGGCGCCAATTGTTCCGGGTGTAATTCCAGAGCAAGTATAGTTACCACCCGTGGCTTGTTGAATGATGTCTTGAGTTGGATTCTCCCTTGGTCTTAATCGTTCCTCTCGGCCTCTCCTGCAACAATGAACGAACTGAGGGCTTGGCTTTGAGCCAAGCGTACCCACTCCGACGCCCAAGTCAGTAAACTTAGATGTATAAGTTGTATGCTAATTGGCTAGGAATATATTGTAGAGAGATAAGGAAGATTATACCAGATGAATAGTGTATTTAGGTTAAGTTGTGTATTTCTGGATTGGATGCTTTCCTCAATGAAGGTTGAGGAGTATTTATAGACTTCACCTTTTGTCACGTAGTGGCCAAGTGGCTAGCAGGTGGAAAGACTGATCTACCCCTCGGTCGAGGGACCCACGGCTGGCCGGCGGGCCCTGGTGACTCACCGCCGAGGGGTCTTGGATATGAGTACGCGGGTATGTGTTCCGGCTGGCAGGTTGTCATGTCGGGACCCAGGTTGGCAGGCCAATGGGCCGCATCGGCTAGGTCGTCTAAGTCGTTGACTTGCTGTGGATATCTTTGACCTTGCTCAATATGTTGACTTGGTCAGCGGTGCAGAATATGCCCCATCAGAACTAAATCAAATGATTCACACAACGAGTAACAATGACTAATGAACTAGAACAAATGATTTACATAACGAATCACAATGACTAATGAACAAGGACAAATGGTACACGAGTCACAAGGATTAATTAACTAGGACAAATGTTTTACACAACGAGTCAAAGGGACTAATGAACGAGGACAAATAATTCACACAACGAGTCATAATGAATAACGAACTAGGACAAATGGTTCACACAACGAGTCATAAGGAATAATTAACAAGGACAAATGATTCACACAACGAGTCACAATGACTAATGAACTAGAACAATTGATTCATACAAGGAGTTTCAATGACTAATGAACAAGGACAAATGGTTCACACAACGAATCACAAGGACTAATTAACAAGGACAAATGCTTTACACAACGAATCAAAGGGACTAATGAACAAGGACAAATAATTCACACAACGAGTCATAATGAATAACGAACTAGGACAAATGGTTCACACAACGAGTCATAAGTAATAATTAACAAGGACAAATGATTCACACAACGAGTCACAATGACTAATGAACTAGAACAAATGATTCATACATGTAGTTTCAATGACTAATGAACAAGGACAAATGGTTCACACAACGAATCACAAGGACTAATTAACAAGCACAAATGCTTTACACAACGAGTCAAAGGGACTAATGAACAAGGACAAATAATTCACACAACGAGTCATAATGAATAATGAACTAGGACAAATGATTCACACAACGAGTCACAATGACTAATGAACTAGAACAAATGATTCACAGAAGGAGTCACAATGAATAATGAACAAGGACAAATGGTTCACACAACGAGTCACAAGGACTAATGAACAAGGACAAATGATTCACACAACGAGCCACAAGGACTAATGAAAAAGAACAAATGGTTTACACAACGAGTCACAAGGACTAATGAACAAGCACAAATGGTTCACACAACGAGTCATAAGGACTAATAAAATAGAACAAATGATTTACCCAAATGAGTCACAATGACTAATGAACAAGGACAAATGGTTCACAACGAGTCACAAGGACGAATGAACAAGGACAAATGGTTCACACAAAGAGTCACAAGGACTAATTAACAAGGACAAATGATTTACACAACGAGTCAAAGGGACTAATGGTCAAGGACAAATGATTCACACAACGAGTCATAATGAATAATGAACTAAGACAAATGATTCACACAACGAGTTACAATGAATAATGAACTAGAACAAATGATTCACAGAAGGAGTCACAATGAATAATGAACAAGGACAAATGGTTCACACAACGAGTCACAAGGACTAATGAACAAGGACAAATGATTCACACAATGAGCCACAAGGACTAATGAAAAAGAACAAATGGTTCACACAACGAGTCACAAGGACTAATGAACAAGCACAAATGGTTCACACAACGAGTCATAAGGACTAATAAAATAGAACAAATGATTTACCCAAATGAGTCACAATGACTAATGAACAAGGACAAATGGTTCACAACGAGTCACAAGGACGAATGAACAAGGACAAATGGTTCACACAAAGAGTCACAAGGACTAATTAACAAGGACAAATGATTTACACAACGAGTCAAAGGGACTAATGGTCAAGGACAAATGATTCACACAACGAGTCATAATGAATAATGAACTAAGACAAATGATTCACACAACGAGTTACAATGACTAATGAACTAGAACAAATGATTTACAAAACGAGTCACAATGATTAATGAACAAGGACAAATGGTTCACAACGAGTCACAAAGATTAATTAACAAGGACAAATGTTTTACACAACGAGTCAAAGGGACTAATGAACAAGGACAAATAATTCACACAACGAGTGATAATGAATAATGAACTAGGACAAATGGTTCACACAACGAGTCACAAGGAATAATTAACAAAGACAAATGATTCACACAACGAGTCACAATGACTAATGAACTAGAACAAATGATTTACACAACGAGTCACAATGACAAATGAACAAGGACAAATGGTTCAAAACGAGTCACAAGGACGAATGAACAAGGACAAATGGTTCACACAAGGACTATTTAACAAGGACAAATGATTTACACAACGAGTCAAAGGAACTAATGGACAAGGACAAATGATTCACACAACGAGTCATAATGAATAATGAACTAAATTAAATGATTCACGAGCGAGTCACAATGACTAATGAACTAGAACAAATGATTTACATAACGAATCACAATGACTAATGAACAAGGACAAATGGTACACGAGTCACAAGGATTAATTAACTAAGACAAATGTTTTACACAACGAGTTAAAGGGACTAATGAACAAGGACAAATAATTCACACAACGAGTCATAATGAATAATGAACTAGGACAAAGGGTTCACACAACGAGTCATAAGGAATAATTAACAAGGACAAATGATTCACACAACGAGTCACAATGACTAATGAACTAGAACAATTGATTCATACAAGGAGTTTCAATGACTAATGAACAAGGACAAATGGTTCACACAACGAATCACAAGGACTAATTAACAAGGACAAATGCTTTACACAACGAATCAAAGGGACTAATGAACAAGGACAAATAATTCACACAACGAGTCATAATGAATAATGAACTAGGACAAATGGTTCACACAACGAGTCATAAGGAATAATTAACAAGGACAAATGATTCACACAACGAGTCACAATGACTAATGAACTAGAACAAATGATTCATACATGTAGTTTCAATGACTAATGAACAAGGACAAATGGTTCACACAACGAATCACAAGGACTAACGAACAAGGACAAATGATTCACACAACGAGTCACAAGGACTAATGAAAAAAACAAATGGTTCACACAATGAGTCACAAGGACTAATGAACAAGAACAAATGGTTCACACAACGAGTCATAAGGACTAATGATCTATAACAAATGATTTACACAACAAGTCACAATGACTAATGAACAAGGACAAATGGTTCACAATGAGTCACAAGGACGAATGAACAAGGACAAATGGTTCACACAAGGAGTCACAAGGACTAATTAACAAGGATAAATGATTTACACAACGAGTCAAAGGGACTAATGGACAAGGACAAATGGTTCACACAACGAGTCATAATTAATAATGAACTAAAACAAATGATTCACACAACGAGTCACAATGACTAATGAACTAGAACAATTGATTCATACAAGGAGTTTCAATGACTAATGAACAAGGACAAATGGTTCACACAACGAATCACAAGGACTAATTAACAAGGACAAATGCTTTACACAACGAATCAAAGGGACTAATGAACAAGGACAAATAATTCACACAACGAGTCATAATGAATAATGAACTAGGACAAATGGTTCACACAACGAGTCATAAGGAATAATTAACAAGGACAAATGATTCACACAACGAGTCACAATGACTAATGAACTAGAACAATTGATTCATACAAGAAGTTTCAATGACTAATGAACAAGGACAAATGGTTCACACAACGAATCACAAGGACTAATTAACAAGGACAAATGCTTTACACAACGAATCAAAGGGACTAATGAACAAGGACAAATAATTCACACAACGAGTCATAATGAATAACGAACTAGGACAAATGGTTCACACAACGAGTCATAAGGAATAATTAACAAGGACAAATGATTCACACAACGAGTCACAATGACTAATGAACTAGAACAAATGATTCATACATGTAGTTTCAATGACTAATGAACAAGGACAAATGGTTCACACAACGAATCACAAGGACTAATTAACAAGCACAAATGCTTTACACAACGAGTCAAAGGGACTAATGAACAAGGACAAATAATTCACACAACGAGTCATAATGAATAATGAACTAGGACAAATGATTCACACAACGAGTCACAATGACTAATGAACTAGAACAAATGATTCACAGAAGGAGTCACAATGAATAATGAACAAGGACAAATGGTTCACACAACGAGTCACAAGGACTAATGAACAAGGACAAATGATTCACACAATGAGCCACAAGGACTAATGAAAAAGAACAAATGGTTCACACAACGAGTCACAAGGACTAATGAACAAGCACAAATGGTTCACACAACGAGTCATAAGGACTAATAAAATAGAACAAATGATTTACCCAAATGAGTCACAATGACTAATGAACAAGGACAAATGGTTCACAACGAGTCACAAGGACGAATGAACAAGGACAAATGGTTCACACAAAGAGTCACAAGGACTAATTAACAAGGACAAATGATTTACACAACGAGTCAAAGGGACTAATGGTCAAGGACAAATGATTCACACAACGAGTCATAATGAATAATGAACTAAGACAAATGATTCACACAACGAGTTACAATGACTAATGAACTAGAACAAATGATTTACAAAACGAGTCACAATGATTAATGAACAAGGACAAATGGTTCACAACGAGTCACAAAGATTAATTAACAAGGACAAATGTTTTACACAACGAGTCAAAGGGACTAATGAACAAGGACAAATAATTCACACAACGAGTGATAATGAATAATGAACTAGGACAAATGGTTCACACAACGAGTCACAAGGAATAATTAACAAAGACAAATGATTCACACAACGAGTCACAATGACTAATGAACTAGAACAAATGATTTACACAACGAGTCACAATGACAAATGAACAAGGACAAATGGTTCACAACGAGTCACAAGGACGAATGAACAAGGACAAATGGTTCACACAAGGACTATTTAACAAGGACAAATGATTTACACAACGAGTCAAAGGAACTAATGGACAAGGACAAATGATTCACACAACGAGTCATAATGAATAATGAACTAAATTAAATGATTCACAGAACGAGTCACAATGACTAATGAACTAGAACAAATGATTTACATAACGAATCACAATGACTAATGAACAAGGACAAATGGTACACGAGTCACAAGGATTAATTAACTAAGACAAATGTTTTACACAACGAGTTAAAGGGACTAATGAACAAGGACAAATAATTCACACAACGAGTCATAATGAATAATGAACTAGGACAAAGGGTTCACACAACGAGTCATAAGGAATAATTAACAAGGACAAATGATTCACACAACGAGTCACAATGACTAATGAACTAGAACAATTGATTCATACAAGGAGTTTCAATGACTAATGAACAAGGACAAATGGTTCACACAACGAATCACAAGGACTAATTAACAAGGACAAATGCTTTACACAACGAATCAAAGGGACTAATGAACAAGGACAAATAATTCACACAACGAGTCATAATGAATAATGAACTAGGACAAATGGATCACACAACGAGTCATAAGGAATAATTAACAAGGACAAATGATTCACACAACGAGTCACAATGACTAATGAACTAGAACAAATGATTCATACATGTAGTTTCAATGACTAATGAACAAGGACAAATGGTTCACACAACGAATCACAAGGACTAACGAACAAGGACAAATGATTCACACAACGAGTCACAAGGACAAATGAAAAAAAACAAATGGTTCACACAATGAGTCACAAGGACTAATGAACAAGAACAAATGGTTCACACAACGAGTCATAAGGACTAATGATCTATAACAAATGATTTACACAACAAGTCACAATGACTAATGAACAAGGACAAATGGTTCACAATGAGTCACAAGGACGAATGAACAAGGACAAATGGTTCACACAAGGAGTCACAAGGACTAATTAACAAGGATAAATGATTTACACAACGAGTCAAAGGGACTAATGGACAAGGACAAATGGTTCACACAACGAGTCATAATTAATAATGAACTAAAACAAATGATTCACACAACGAGTCACAATGACTAATGAACTAGAACAATTGATTCATACAAGGAGTTTCAATGACTAATGAACAAGGACAAATGGTTCACACAACGAATCACAAGGACTAATTAACAAGGACAAATGCTTTACACAACGAATCAAAGGGACTAATGAACAAGGACAAATAATTCACACAACGAGTCATAATGAATAATGAACTAGGACAAATGGTTCACACAACGAGTCATAAGGAATAATTAACAAGGACAAATGATTCACACAACGAGTCAAAGGGACTAATGAACAAGGACAAATAATTCACATAACGAGTCACAATGACTAATGAACTAGATAAAATGATTTACACAACGAGTCAAAGGAACTAATGGACAAGGACAAATGATTCACACAACGAGTCATAGTGAATAATGAACTAAATCAAATGATTCACACAACGAGTAACAATGACTAATGAACTAGAACAAATGATTTACATAACGAATCACAATGACTAATGAACAAGGACAAATGGTACACGAGTCACAAGGATTAATTAACTAGGACAAATGTTTTACACAACGAGTCAAAGGGACTAATGAACGAGGACAAATAATTCACACAACGAGTCATAATGAATAATGAACTAGGACAAATGGTTCACACAACGAATCACAAGGAATAATTAACAAGGACAAATGATTAACACAACGAGTCACAATGACAAATGAACTAGAACAAATGATTCATACAAGGAGTTTCAATGACTAATGAACAAGGACAAATGGTTCACACAATGAATCACAAGGACTAATTAACAAGGACAAATGCTTTACACAACGAGTCAAAGGGACTAATGAACAAGGACAAATAATTCACACAACGAGTCATAATGAATAATGAACTAGGACAAAGGGTTCACACAACGAGTCATAAGGAATAATTAACAAGGACAAATGATTCACACAACGAGTCACAATCACTAATGAACTAGAACAATAGATTCATACAAGGAGTTTCAATGACTAATGAACAAGGACAAATGGTTCATACAACGAATCACAAGGACTAATTAACAAGGACAAATGCTTTACACAACGAATCAAAGGGACTAATGAAGAAGGACAAATAATTCACACAACGAGTCATAATGAATAATGAACTAGGACAAATGGTTCACACAACGAGTCATAAGGAATAATTAACAAGGACAAATGATTCACACAACGAGTCACAATGACTAATGAACTAGAACAAATGATTCATACATGTAGTTTCAATGACTAATGAACAAGGACAAATGGTTCACACAACGAATCACAAGGACTAATTAACAAGCACAAATGCTTTACACAACGAGTCAAAGGGACTAATGAACAAGGACAAATAATTCACACAACGAGTCATAATGAATAATGAACTAGGACAAATGATTCACACAACGAGTCACAATGACTAATGAACTAGAACAAATGATTCACACAAGGAGTCACAATGAATAATGAACAAGGACAAATGGTTCACACAACGAGTCACAAGGACTAATGAACAAGGACAAATGATTCACACAATGAGCCACAAGGACTAATGAAAAAGAACAAATGGTTCACACAACGAGTCACAAGGACTAATGAACAAGCACAAATGGTTCACACAAAGAGTCACAAGGACGAATGGTTCACAACGAGTCACAAGGACGAATGAACAAGGACAAATGGTTCACACAAAGAGTCACAAGGACTAATTAACAAGGACAAATGATTTACACAACGAGTCAAAGGGACTAATGGTCAAGGACAAATGATTCACACAACGAGTCATAATGAATAATGAACTAAGACAAATGATTCACACAACGAGTTACAATGACTAATGAACTAGAACAAATGATTTACAAAACGAGTCACAATGATTAATGAACAAGGACAAATGGTTCACAACGAGTCACAAAGATTAATTAACAAGGACAAATGTTTTACACAACGAGTCAAAGGGACTAATGAACAAGGACAAATAATTCACACAACGAGTGATAATGAATAATGAACTAGGACAAATGGTTCACACAACGAGTCACAAGGAATAATTAACAAAGACAAATGATTCACACAACGAGTCACAATGACTAATGAACTAGAACAAATGATTTACACAACGAGTCACAATGACAAATGAACAAGGACAAATGGTTCACAACGAGTCACAAGGACGAATGAACAAGGACAAATGGTTCACACAAGGACTATTTAACAAGGACAAATGATTTACACAACGAGTCAAAGGAACTAATGGACAAGGACAAATGATTCACACAACGAGTCATAATGAATAATGAACTAAATTAAATGATTCACAGAACGAGTCACAATGACTAATGAACTAGAACAAATGATTTACATAACGAATCACAATGACTAATGAACAAGGACAAATGGTACACGAGTCACAAGGATTAATTAACTAAGACAAATGTTTTACACAACGAGTCAAAGGGACTAATGAACAAGGACAAATAATTCACACAACGAGTCATAATGAATAATGAACTAGGACAAATGGTTCTCACAACGAGTCACAAGGAATAATTAACAAGGACAATTGATTCACACAACGAGTCACAATGACTAATGAACTAGAACAAATGATTCATATAAGGAGTTTCAATGACTAATGAACAAGGACAAATGGTTCACACAACGAATCACAAGGACTAATTAACAAGGACAAATGCTTTACACAACGAGTCAAAGGGACTAATGAACAAGGACAAATAATTCACACGAGTCATAATGAATAATGAACTAGGACAAAGGGTTCACACAACGAGTCATAAGGAATAATTAACAAGGACAAATGATTCACACAACGAGTCACAATGACTAATGAACTAGAACAATTGATTCATACAAGGAGTTTCAATGACTAATGAACAAGGACAAATGGTTCACACAACGAATCACAAGGACTAATTAACAAGGACAAATGCTTTACACAATGAATCAAAGGGACTAATGAACAAGGACAAATAATACACACAACGAGTCATAATGAATAATGAACAAGGACAAATGATTCACACAACGAGTCACAATGACTAATGAACTAGAACAAATGATTCACACAAGGAGTCACAATGACTAATGAACAAGGACAAATGATTCACACAACGAGTCACAATGACTAATGAACTAGAACAAATGATTCACACAAGGAGTCACAATGACTAATGAACAAGGACAAATGGTTCACACAACGAGTCACAAGGACTAATGAACAAGGACAAATGATTCACACAACGAGTGACAAGGACTAATGAAAAAGAACAAATGGTTCACACAACGAGTCACAAGGACTAATGAACAAGGACAATTGGTTCACAACGAGTCACAAGGACGAATGAACAAGGACAAATGGTTCACACAAGGACTAATTAACAAGGACAAATGATTTACACAACGAGTCAAAGGAACTATTGGACAAGGACAAATGATTCACACAACGAGTCATAATGAATAATGAACTAAATCAAATGATTCACACAATGAGTCACATTGACTAATGAACTAGAACAAATGATTTACATAACAAATCACAATGACTAATGAACAAGGACAAATGGTACACGAGTCACAAGGATTAATTAACTAGGACAAATGTTTTACACAACGAGTCAAAGGGACTAATGAACAAGGACAAATAATTCACACAACGAGTCATAATGAATAATGAACTAGGAAAAATGGAACACACAACGAGTCACAAGTAATAATTAACAAGGACAAATGATTCACACAACGAGTCACAATGACTAATGAACTAGAACAAATGATTTACACAACGAGTCACAATGACAAATGAACAAGGACAAATGGTTCACAACGAGTCACAAGGACGAATGAACAAGGACAAATGGTTCACACAAGGACTATTTAACAAGGACAAATGATTTACACAACGAGTCAAAGGAACTAATGGACAAGGACAAATGATTCACACAACGAGTCATAATGAATAATGAACTAAATTAAATGATTCACAGAACGAGTCACAATGACTAATGAACTAGAACAAATGATTTACATAACGAATCACAATGACTAATGAACAAGGACAAATGGTACACGAGTCACAAGGATTAATTAACTAAGACAAATGTTTTACACAACGAGTCAAAGGGACTAATGAACAAGGACAAATAATTCACACAACGAGTCATAATGAATAATGAACTAGGACAAATGGTTCTCACAACGAGTCACAAGGAATAATTAACAAGGACAATTGATTCACACAACGAGTCACAATGACTAATGAACTAGAACAAATGATTCATATAAGGAGTTTCAATGACTAATGAACAAGGACAAATGGTTCACACAACGAATCACAAGGACTAATTAACAAGGACAAATGCTTTACACAACGAGTCAAAGGGACTAATGAACAAGGACAAATAATTCACACGAGTCATAATGAATAATGAACTAGGACAAAGGGTTCACACAACGAGTCATAAGGAATAATTAACAAGGACAAATGATTCACACAACGAGTCACAATGACTAATGAACTAGAACAATTGATTCATACAAGGAGTTTCAATGACTAATGAACAAGGACAAATGGTTCACACAACGAATCACAAGGACTAATTAACAAGGACAAATGCTTTACACAATGAATCAAAGGGACTAATGAACAAGGACAAATAATACACACAACGAGTCATAATGAATAATGAACAAGGACAAATGATTCACACAACGAGTCACAATGACTAATGAACTAGAACAAATGATTCACACAAGGAGTCACAATGACTAATGAACAAGGACAAATGATTCACACAACGAGTCACAATGACTAATGAACTAGAACAAATGATTCACACAAGGAGTCACAATGACTAATGAACAAGGACAAATGGTTCACACAACGAGTCAGAAGGACTAATGAACAAGGACAAATGATTCACACAACGAGTGACAAGGACTAATGAAAAAGAACAAATGGTTCACACAACGAGTCACAAGGACTAATGAACAAGGACAATTGGTTCACAACGAGTCACAAGGACGAATGAACAAGGACAAATGGTTCACACAAGGACTAATTAACAAGGACAAATGATTTACACAACGAGTCAAAGGAACTATTGGACAAGGACAAATGATTCACACAACGAGTCATAATGAATAATGAAATAAATCAAATGATTCACACAATGAGTCACATTGACTAATGAACTAGAACAAATGATTTACATAACAAATCACAATGACTAATGAACAAGGACAAATGGTACACGAGTCACAAGGATTAATTAACTAGGACAAATGTTTTACACAACGAGTCAAAGGGACTAATGAACAAGGACAAATAATTCACACAACGAGTCATAATGAATAATGAACTAGGAAAAATGGAACACACAACGAGTCACAAGTAATAATTAACAAGGACAAATGATTCACACAACGAGTCACAATGACTAATGAACTAGAACAAATGATTTACACAACGAGTCACAATGACAAATGAACAAGGACAAATGGTTCACAACGAGTCACAAGGACGAATGAACAAGGACAAATGGTTCACACAAGGACTATTTAACAAGGACAAATGATTTACACAACGAGTCAAAGGAACTAATGGACAAGGACAAATGATTCACACAACGAGTCATAATGAATAATGAACTAAATTAAATGATTCACAGAACGAGTCACAATGACTAATGAACTAGAACAAATGATTTACATAACGAATCACAATGACTAATGAACAAGGACAAATGGTACACGAGTCACAAGGATTAATTAACTAAGACAAATGTTTTACACAACGAGTCAAAGGGACTAATGAACAAGGACAAATAATTCACACAACGAGTCATAATGAATAATGAACTAGGACAAATGGTTCTCACAACGAGTCACAAGGAATAATTAACAAGGACAATTGATTCACACAACGAGTCACAATGACTAATGAACTAGAACAAATGATTCATATAAGGAGTTTCAATGACTAATGAACAAGGACAAATGGTTCACACAACGAATCACAAGGACTAATTAACAAGGACAAATGCTTTACACAACGAGTCAAAGGGACTAATGAACAAGGACAAATAATTCACACGAGTCATAATGAATAATGAACTAGGACAAAGGGTTCACACAACGAGTCGTAAGGAATAATTAACAAGGACAAATGATTCACACAACGAGTCACAATGACTAATGAACTAGAACAATTGATTCATACAAGGAGTTTCAATGACTAATGAACAAGGACAAATGGTTCACACAACGAATCACAAGGACTAATTAACAAGGACAAATGCTTTACACAATGAATCAAAGGGACTAATGAACAAGGACAAATAATACACACAACGAGTCATAATGAATAATGAACAAGGACAAATGATTCACACAACGAGTCACAATGACTAATGAACTAGAACAAATGATTCACACAAGGAGTCACAATGACTAATGAACAAGGACAAATGATTCACACAACGAGTCACAATGACTAATGAACTAGAACAAATGATTCACACAAGGAGTCACAATGACTAATGAACAAGGACAAATGGTTCACACAACGAGTCACAAGGACTAATGAACAAGGACAAATGATTCACACAACGAGTGACAAGGACTAATGAAAAAGAACAAATGGTTCACACAACGAGTCACAAGGACTAATGAACAAGAACAAATGGTTCACACAACGAGTCATAAGGACTAATAAACTAGAACAAATGATTTACCCAACGAGTCACAATGACTAATGAACAAGGAAAATTGGTTCACAACGAGTCACAAGGACGAATGAACACGGACAAATGGTTCACACAAGGACTAATTAACAAGGACAAATTATTTACACAACGAGTCAAAGGAACTAATGGACAAGGACAAATGATTCACACAACGAGTCATAATGAATAATGAACTAAATCAAATGATTCACACAACGAGTCACATTGACTAATGAACTAGAACAAATGATTTACATAACAAATCACAATGACTAATGAACAAGGACAAATGGTACACGAGTCACAAGGATTAATTAACTAGGACAAATGAATAATGAATAATGAACTAAGACAAATGATTCACACAACGAGTTACAATGACTAATGAACTAGAACAAATGATTTACTTAACGAGTCACAATGATTAATGAACAAGGACAAATGGTTCACAACGAGTCACAAAGATTAATTAACAAGGACAAATGTTTTACACAACGAGTCAAAGGGACTAATGAACAAGGACAAATAATTCACACAACGAGTCATAATGAATAATGAACTAGGACAAATGGTTCACACAACGAGTCACAAGGAATAATTAACAAGGACAAATGATTCACACAACGAGTCACAATGACTAATGAACTAGAACAAATGATTTACACAACGAGTCACAATGACAAATGAACAAGGACAAATGGTTCACAACGAGTCACAAGGACGAATGAACAAGGACAAATGGTTCACACAAGGACTAATTAACAAGGACAAATGATTTACACAACGACTCAAAGGAACTAATGGACAAGGACAAATGATTCACACAACGAGTCATAATGAATAATGAACTAAATCAAATGATTCACACAACGAGTCACAATGACTAATGAACTAGAACAAATGATTTACATAACGAATCACAATGACTAATGAACAAGGACAAATGGTACACGAGTCACAAGGATTAATTAACTAGGACAAATGTTTTACACAACGAGTCAAAGGGACTAATGAACAAGGACAAATAATTCACACAACGAGTCATAATGAATAATGAACTAGGACAAATGGTTCTCACAACGAGTCACAAGGAATAATTAACAAGGACAATTGATTCACACAACGAGTCACAATGACTAATGAACTAGAACAAATGATTCATACAAGGAGTTTCAATGACTAATGAACAAGGACAAATGGTTCACACAACGAATCACAAGGACTAATTAACAAGGACAAATGCTTTACACAACGAGTCAAAGGGACTAATGAACAAGGACAAATAATTCACACAACGAGTCATAATGAATAATGAACTAGGACAAAGGGTTCACACAACGAGTCATAAGGAATAATTAACAAGGACAAATGATTCACACAACGAGTCACAATGACTAATGAACTAGAACAATTGATTCATACAAAGACTTTCAATGACTAATGAACAAGGACAAATGGTTCACACAACGAATCACAAGGACTAATTAACAAGGACAAATGCTTTACACAACGAATCAAAGGGACTAATGAACAAGGACAAATAATTCACACAACGAGTCATAATGAATAATGAACTAGGACAAATGGTTCACACAACGAGTCATAAGGAATAATTAACAAGGACAAATGATTCACACAACGAGTCACAATGACTAATGAACTAGAACAAATGATTCATACATGTAGTTTCAATGACTAATGAACAAGGACAAATGGTTCACACAACGAATCACAAGGACTAATTAACAAGGACAAATGCTTTACACAACGAGTCAAAGGGACTAATGAACAAGGACAAATAATTCACAAAACGAGTCATAATGAATAATGAACTAGGACAAATGATTCACACAACGAGTCACAATGACTAATGAACTAGAATAAATGATTCACACAAGGAGTCACAATGAATAATGAACAAGGACAAATGGTTCACACAACGAGTCACAAGGACTAATGAACAAGGACAAATGATTCACACAATGAGCCACAAGGACTAATGAAAAAGAACAAATGGTTCACACAACGAGTCATAAGGACTAATAAAATAGAACAAATGATTTACCCAGCGAGTCACAATGACTAATGAACAAGGACAAATGGTTCACAACGAGTCACAAGGACGAATGAACAAGGACAAATGGTTCACACAAAGAGTCACAAGGACTAATTAACAAGGACAAATGATTTACACAACGAGTCAAAGGGACTAATGGACAAGGACAAATGATTCACACGAGTCATAATGAATAATGAACTAAGACAAATGATTCACACAACGAGTTACAATGACTAATGAACTAGAACAAATGATTTACTTAATGAGTCACAATGATTAATGAACAAGGACAAATGGTTCACAACGAGTCACAAAGATTAATTAACAAGGACAAATGTTTTACACAACGAGTCAAAGGGACTAATGAACAAGGACAAATAATTCACACAACGAGTCATAATGAATAATGAACTAGGACAAATGGTTCACACAACGAGTCACAAGGAATAATTAACAAGGACAAATGATTCACACAACGAGTCACAATGACTAATGAACTAGAACAAATGATTTACACAACGAGTCACAATGACAAATGAACAAGGACAAATGGTTCACAACGAGTCACAAGGACGAATGAACAAGGACAAATGGTTCACACAAGGACTAATTAACAAGGACAAATGATTTACACAACGAGTCAAAGGAACTAATGGACAAGGACAAATGATTCACACAATGAGTCATAATGAATAATGAACTAAATCAAATGATTCACACAACGAGTCACAATGACTAATGAACTAGAACAAATGATTTACATAACGAATCACAATGACTAATGAACAAGGACAAATGGTACACGAGTCACAAGGATTAATTAACTAGGACAAATGTTTTACACAACGAGTCAAAGGGACTAATGAACAAGGACAAATAATTCACACAACGAGTCATAATGAATAATGAACTAGGACAAATGGTTCTCACAACGAGTCACAAGGAATAATTAACAAGGACAATTGATTCACACAACGAGTCACAATGACTAATGAACTAGAACAAATGATTCATACAAGGAGTTTTAATGACTAATGAACAAGGACAAATGGTTCACACAACGAATCACAAGGACTAATTAACAAGGATAAATGCTTTACACAACGAGTCAAAAGGACTAATGAACAAGGACAAATAATTCACACGAGTCATAATGAATAATGAACTAGGACAAAGGGTTCACACAACGAGTCATAAGGAATAATTAACAAGGACAAATGATTCACACAACGAGTCACAATGACTAATGAACTAGAACAAATGATTCATACAAGGAGTTTCAATGACTAATGAACAAGGACAAATGGTTCACACAACGAATCACAAGGACTAATTAACAAGGACAAATGCTTTACACAACGAATCAAAGGGACTAATGAACAAGGACAAATAATACACACAACGAGTTATAATGAATAATGAACAAGGACAAATGATTCACACAACGAGTCACAATGACTAATGAACTAGAACAAATGATTCACACAAGGAGTCACAATGACTAATGAACAAGGACAAATGATTCACACAATGAGCCACAAGGACTAATGAAAAAGAACAAATGGTTCACACAACGAGTCATAAGGACTAATAAAATAGAACAAATGATTTACCCAAATGAGTCACAATGACTAATGAACAAGGACAAATGGTTCACAACGAGTCACAAGGACGAATGAACAAGGACAAATGGTTCACACAAAGAGTCACAAGGACTAATTAACAAGGACAAATGATTTACACAACGAGTCAAAGGGACTAATGGACAAGGACAAATGATTCACACGAGTCATAATGAATAATGAACTAAGACAAATGATTCACACAACGAGTTACAATGACTAATGAACTAGAACAAATGATTTACTTAATGAGTCACAATGATTAATGAACAAGGACAAATGGTTCACAACGAGTCACAAAGATTAATTAACAAGGACAAATGTTTTACACAACGAGTCAAAGGGACTAATGAACAAGGACAAATAATTCACACAACGAGTCATAATGAAT
The DNA here is from genome assembly GCF_048544455.1 of Silene latifolia. Taxonomy (NCBI): domain Eukaryota; kingdom Viridiplantae; phylum Streptophyta; class Magnoliopsida; order Caryophyllales; family Caryophyllaceae; genus Silene; species Silene latifolia. Next base: position 541,957 of record NW_027413131.1, on the reverse strand, counting down.
AATGAACTAGGACAAATGGTTCACACAACGAGTCACAAGGAATAATTAACAAGGACAAATGATTCACACAACGAGTCACAATGACTAATGAACTAGAACAAATGATTTACACAACGAGTCACAATGACAAATGAACAAGGACAAATGGTTCACAACGAGTCACAAGGACGAATGAACAAGGACAAATGGTTCACACAAGGACTAATTAACAAGGACAAATGATTTACACAACGAGTCAAAGGAACTAATGGACAAGGACAAATGATTCACACAATGAGTCATAATGAATAATGAACTAAATCAAATGATTCACACAACGAGTCACAATGACTAATGAACTAGAACAAATGATTTACATAACGAATCACAATGACTAATGAACAAGGACAAATGGTACACGAGTCACAAGGATTAATTAACTAGGACAAATGTTTTACACAACGAGTCAAAGGGACTAATGAACAAGGACAAATAATTCACACAACGAGTCATAATGAATAATGAACTAGGACAAATGGTTCTCACAACGAGTCACAAGGAATAATTAACAAGGACAATTGATTCACACAACGAGTCACAATGACTAATGAACTAGAACAAATGATTCATACAAGGAGTTTTAATGACTAATGAACAAGGACAAATGGTTCACACAACGAATCACAAGGACTAATTAACAAGGATAAATGCTTTACACAACGAGTCAAAAGGACTAATGAACAAGGACAAATAATTCACACGAGTCATAATGAATAATGAACTAGGACAAAGGGTTCACACAACGAGTCATAAGGAATAATTAACAAGGACAAATGATTCACACAACGAGTCACAATGACTAATGAACTAGAACAAATGATTCATACAAGGAGTTTCAATGACTAATGAACAAGGACAAATGGTTCACACAACGAATCACAAGGACTAATTAACAAGGACAAATGCTTTACACAACGAATCAAAGGGACTAATGAACAAGGACAAATAATACACACAACGAGTTATAATGAATAATGAACAAGGACAAATGATTCACACAACGAGTCACAATGACTAATGAACTAGAACAAATGATTCACACAAGGAGTCACAATGACTAATGAACAAGGACAAATGATTCGCACAACGAGTCACAATGACTAATGAACTAGAACAAATGATTCACACAAGGAGTCACAATGACTAATGAACAAGGACAAATGGTTCACACAACGAGTCACAAGGACTAATGAACAAGGACAAATGATTCACACAACGAGTGACAAGGACTAATGAAAAAGAACAAATGGTTCACACAACGAGTCACAAGGACTAATGAACAAGGACAATTGGTTCACAACGAGTCACAAGGACGAATGAACAAGGACAAATGGTTCACACAAGGACTAATTAACAAGGACAAATGATTTACACAACGAGTCAAAGGAACTATTGGACAAGGACAAATGATTCACACAACGAGTCATAATGAATAATGAACTAAATCAAATGATTCACACAATGAGTCACATTGACTAATGAACTAGAACAAATGATTTACATAACAAATCACAATGACTAATGAACAAGGACAAATGGTACACGAGTCACAAGGATTAATTAACTAGGACAAATGTTTTACACAACGAGTCAAAGGGACTAATGAACAAGGACAAATAATTCACACAACGAGTCATAATGAATAATGAACTAGGAAAAATGGAACACACAACGAGTCACAAGTAATAATTAACAAGGACAAATGATTCACACAACGAGTCACAATGACTAATGAACTAGAACAAATGATTCATACAAGGTGTTTCAATGACTAATGAACAAGGACAAATGGTTCACACAACGAGTCACAAGGAATAATTAACAAGGACAAATGATTCACACAACGAGTCACAATGACTAATGAACTAGAACAAATGATTTACACAACGAGTCACAATGACAAATGAACAAGGACAAATGGTTCACAACGAGTCACAAGGACGAATGAACAAGGACAAATGGTTCACACAAGGACTAATTAACAAGGACAAATGATTTACACAACGAGTCAAAGGAACTAATGGACAAGGACAAATGATTCACACAATGAGTCATAATGAATAATGAACTAAATCAAATGATTCACACAACGAGTCGCAATGACTAATGAACTAGAACAAATGATTTACATAACGAATCACAATGACTAATGAACAAGGACAAATGGTACACGAGTCACAAGGATTAATTAACTAGGACAAATGTTTTACACAACGAGTCAAAGGGACTAATGAACAAGGACAAATAATTCACACAACGAGTCATAATGAATAATGAACTAGGACAAATGGTTCTCACAACGAGTCACAAGGAATAATTAACAAGGACAATTGATTCACACAACGAGTCACAATGACTAATGAACTAGAACAAATGATTCATACAAGGAGTTTCAATGACTAATGAACAAGGACAAATGGTTCACACAACGAATCACAAGGACTAATTAACAAGGACAAATGCTTTACACAACGAGTTAAAGGGACTAATGAACAAGGAAAAATAATTCACACAACGAGTCATAATGAATAATGAACTAGGACAAAGGGTTCACACAACGAGTCATAAGGAATAATTAACAAGGACAAATGATTCACACAACGAGTCACAATGACTAATGGACTAGAACAATTGATTCATACAAAGACTTTCAATGACTAATGAACAAGGACAAATGGTTCACACAACGAATCACAAGGACTAATTAACAAGGACAAATGCTTTACACAACGAATCAAAGGGACTAATGAACAAGGACAAATAATTCACACAACGAGTCATAATGAATAATGAACTAGGACAAATGGTTCACACAACGAGTCATAAGGAATAATTAACAAGGACAAATGATTCACACAACGAGTCACAATGACTAATGAACTAGAACAAATGATTCATACATGTAGTTTCAATGACTAATGAACAAGGACAAATGGTTCACACAACGAATCACAAGGACTAATTAACAAGGACAAATGCTTTACACAACGAGTCAAAGGGACTAATGAACAAGGACAAATAATTCACAAAACGAGTCATAATGAATAATGAACTAGGACAAATGATTCACACAACGAGTCACAATGACTAATGAACTAGAACAAATGATTCACACAAGGAGTCACAATGAATAATGAACAAGGACAAATGGTTCACACAACGAGTCACAAGGACTAATGAACAAGGACAAATGATTCACACAATGAGCCACAAGGACTAATGAAAAAGAACAAATGGTTCACACAACGAGTCATAAGGACTAATAAAATAGAACAAATGATTTACCCAAATGAGTCACAATGACTAATGAACAAGGACAAATGGTTCACAACGAGTCACAAGGACGAATGAACAAGGACAAATGGTTCACACAAAGAGTCACAAGGACTAATTAACAAGGACAAATGATTTACACAACGAGTCAAAGGGACTAATGGACAAGGACAAATGATTCACACGAGTCATAATGAATAATGAACTAAGACAAATGATTCACACAACGAGTTACAATGACTAATGAACTAGAACAAATGATTTACTTAACGAGTCACAATGATTAATGAACAAGGACAAATGGTTCACAACGAGTCACAAAGATTAATTAACAAGGACAAATGTTTTACACAACGAGTCAAAGGGACTAATGAACAAGGACAAATAATTCACACAACGAGTCATAATGAATAATGAACTAGGACAAATGGTTCACACAACGAGTCACAAGGAATAATTAACAAGGACAAATGATTCACACAACGAGTCACAATGACTAATGAACTAGAACAAATGATTTACACAACGAGTCACAATGACAAATGAACAAGGACAAATGGTTCACAACGAGTCACAAGGACGAATGAACAAGGACAAATGGTTCACACAAGGACTAATTAACAAGGACAAATGATTTACACAACGAGTCAAAGGAACTAATGGACAAGGACAAATGATTCACACAATGAGTCATAATGAATAATGAACTAAATCAAATGATTCACACAACGAGTCACAATGACTAATGAACTAGAACAAATGATTTACATAACGAATCACAATGACTAATGAACAAGGACAAATGGTACACGAGTCACAAGGATTAATTAACTAGGACAAATGTTTTACACAACGAGTCAAAGGGACTAATGAACAAGGACAAATAATTCACACAACGAGTCATAATGAATAATGAACTAGGACAAATGGTTCTCACAACGAGTCACAAGGAATAATTAACAAGGACAATTGATTCACACAACGAGTCACAATGACTAATGAACTAGAACAAATGATTCATACAAGGAGTTTTAATGACTAATGAACAAGGACAAATGGTTCACACAACGAATCACAAGGACTAATTAACAAGGATAAATGCTTTACACAACGAGTCAAAAGGACTAATGAACAAGGACAAATAATTCACACGAGTCATAATGAATAATGAACTAGGACAAAGGGTTCACACAACGAGTCATAAGGAATAATTAACAAGGACAAATGATTCACACAACGAGTCACAATGACTAATGAACTAGAACAAATGATTCATACAAGGAGTTTCAATGACTAATGAACAAGGACAAATGGTTCACACAACGAATCACAAGGACTAATTAACAAGGACAAATGCTTTACACAACGAATCAAAGGGACTAATGAACAAGGACAAATAATACACACAACGAGTTATAATGAATAATGAACAAGGACAAATGATTCACACAACGAGTCACAATGACTAATGAACTAGAACAAATGATTCACACAAGGAGTCACAATGACTAATGAACAAGGACAAATGATTCACACAACGAGTCACAATGACTAATGAACTAGAACAAATGATTCACACAAGGAGTCACAATGACTAATGAACAAGGACAAATGGTTCACACAACGAGTCACAAGGACTAATGAACAACGACAAATGATTCACACAACGAGTGACAAGGACTAATGAAAAAGAACAAATGGTTCACACAACGAGTCACAAGGACTAATGAACAAGGACAATTGGTTCACAACGAGTCACAAGGACGAATGAACAAGGACAAATGGTTCACACAAGGACTAATTAACAAGGACAAATGATTTACACAACGAGTCAAAGGAACTATTGGACAAGGACAAATGATTCACACAACGAGTCATAATGAATAATGAACTAAATCAAATGATTCACACAATGAGTCACATTGACTAATGAACTAGAACAAATGATTTACATAACAAATCACAATGACTAATGAACAAGGACAAATGGTACACGAGTCACAAGGATTAATTAACTAGGACAAATGTTTTACACAACGAGTCAAAGGGACTAATGAACAAGGACAAATAATTCACACAACGAGTCATAATGAATAATGAACTAGGAAAAATGGAACACACAACGAGTCACAAGTAATAATTAACAAGGACAAATGATTCACACAACGAGTCACAATGACTAATGAACTAGAACAAATGATTCATACAAGGTGTTTCAATGACTAATGAACAAGGACAAATGGTTCACACAACGAGTCACAAGGAATAATTAACAAGGACAAATGATTCACACAACGAGTCACAATGACTAATGAACTAGAACAAATGATTTACAGAACAAGTCACAATGACAAATGAACAAGGACAAATGGTTCACAACGAGTCACTAGGACGAATGAACAAGGACAAATGGTTCACACAAGGACTAATTAACAAGGATAAATGATTTACACAACGAGTCAAAGGAACTAATGGACAAGGACAAATGATTCACACAACGAGTCATAATGAATAATGAACTAAATCAAATGATTCATACAACGAGTCACAATGACTAATGAACTAGAACAAATGATTTACATAACGAATCACAATGACTAATGAACAAGGACAAATGGTACACGAGTCACAAGGATTAATTAAATAGGACAAATGTTTTACACAACGAGTCAAAGGGACTAATGAACAAGGACAAATAATTCACACAACGAGTCATAATGAATAATGAACTAGGACAAATGGTTCACACAACGAGTCACAAGGAATAATTAACAAGGACAAATGATTAACACAACGAGTCACAATGACTAATGAACTAGAACAAATGATTCATACAAGGAGTTTCAATGACTAATGAACAAGGACAAATGGTTCACACAATGAATCACAAGGACTAATTAACAAGGACAAATGCTTTACACAACGAGTCAAAGGGACTAATGAACAAGGACAAATAATTCACAAAACGAGTCATAATGAATAATGAACTAGGACAAATGATTCACACAACGAGTCACAATGACTAATGAACTAGAACAAATGATTCACACAAGGAGTCACAATGAATAATGAACAAGGACAAATGGTTCATACAACGAGTCACAAGGACTAATGAACAAGGACAAATGATTCACACAATGAGCCACAAGGACTAATGAAAAAGAACAAATGGTTCACACAACGAGTCATAAGGACTAATAAAATAGAACAAATGATTTACCCAAATGAGTCACAATGACTAATGAACAAGGACAAATGGTTCACAACGAGTCACAAGGACGAATGAACAAGGACAAATGGTTCACACAAAGAGTCACAAGGACTAATTAACAAAGACAAATGATTTACACAACGAGTCAAAGGGACTAATGGACAAGGACAAATGATTCACACGAGTCATAATGAATAATGAACTAAGACAAATGATTCACACAACGAGTTACAATGACTAATGAACTAGAACAAATGATTTACTTAACGAGTCACAATGATTAATGAACAAGGACAAATGGTTCACAACGAGTCACAAAGATTAATTAACAAGGACAAATGTTTTACACAACGAGTCAAAGGGACTAATGAACAAGGACAAATAATTCACACAACGAGTCATAATGAATAATGAACTAGGACAAATGGTTCACACAACGAGTCACAAGGAATAATTAACAAGGACAAATGATTTACACAACGAGTCACAATGACAAATGAACAAGGACAAATGGTTCACAACGAGTCACAAGGACGAATGAACAAGGACAAATGGTTCACACAAGGACTAATTAACAAGGACAAATGATTTACACAACGAGTCAAAGGAACTAATGGACAAGGACAAATGATTCACACAACGAGTCATAATGAATAATGAACTAAATCAAATGATTCACACAACGAGTCACAATGACTAATGAACTAGAACAAATGATTTACATAACGAATCACAATGACTAATGAACAAGGACAAATGGTACACGAGTCACAAGGATTAATTAACTAGGACAAATGTTTTACACAACGAGTCAAAGGGACTAATGAACAAGGACAAATAATTCACACAACGAGTCATAATGAATAATGAACTAGGACAAATGGTTCTCACAACGAGTCACAAGGAATAATTAACAAGGACAAATGATTCACACAACGAGTCACAATGACTAATGAACTAGAACAAATGATTTACAGAACAAGTCACAATGACAAATGAACAAGGACAAATGGTTCACAACGAGTCACTAGGACGAATGAACAAGGACAAATGGTTCACACAAGGACTAATTAACAAGGATAAATGATTTACACAACGAGTCAAAGGAACTAATGGACAAGGACAAATGATTCACACAACGAGTCATAATGAATAATGAACTAAATCAAATGATTCATACAACGAGTCACAATGACTAATGAACTAGAACAAATGATTTACATAACGAATCACAATGACTAATGAACAAGGACAAATGGTACACGAGTCACAAGGATTAATTAAATAGGACAAATGTTTTACACAACGAGTCAAAGGGACTAATGAACAAGGACAAATAATTCACACAACGAGTCATAATGAATAATGAACTAGGACAAATGGTTCACACAACGAGTCACAAGGAATAATTAACAAGGACAAATGATTAACACAACGAGTCACAATGACTAATGAACTAGAACAAATGATTCATACAAGGAGTTTCAATGACTAATGAACAAGGACAAATGGTTCACACAATGAATCACAAGGACTAATTAACAAGGACAAATGCTTTACACAACGAGTCAAAGGGACTAATGAACAAGGACAAATAATTCACAAAACGAGTCATAATGAATAATGAACTAGGACAAATGATTCACACAACGAGTCACAATGACTAATGAACTAGAACAAATGATTCACACAAGGAGTCACAATGAATAATGAACAAGGACAAATGGTTCATACAACGAGTCACAAGGACTAATGAACAAGGACAAATGATTCACACAATGAGCCACAAGGACTAATGAAAAAGAACAAATGGTTCACACAACGAGTCATAAGGACTAATAAAATAGAACAAATGATTTACCCAAATGTCAGTCACAATGACTAATGAACAAGGACAAATGGTTCACAACGAGTCACAAGGACGAATGAACAAGGACAAATGGTTCACACAAAGAGTCACAAGGACTAATTAACAAAGACAAATGATTTACACAACGAGTCAAAGGGACTAATGGACAAGGACAAATGATTCACACGAGTCATAATGAATAATGAACTAAGACAAATGATTCACACAACGAGTTACAATGACTAATGAACTAGAACAAATGATTTACTTAACGAGTCACAATGATTAATGAACAAGGACAAATGGTTCACAACGAGTCACAAAGATTAATTAACAAGGACAAATGTTTTACACAACGAGTCAAAGGGACTAATGAACAAGGACAAATAATTCACACAACGAGTCATAATGAATAATGAACTAGGACAAATGGTTCACACAACGAGTCACAAGGAATAATTAACAAGGACAAATGATTTACACAACGAGTCACAATGACAAATGAACAAGGACAAATGGTTCACAACGAGTCACAAGGACGAATGAACAAGGACAAATGGTTCACACAAGGACTAATTAACAAGGACAAATGATTTACACAACGAGTCAAAGGAACTAATGGACAAGGACAAATGATTCACACAACGAGTCATAATGAATAATGAACTAAATCAAATGATTCACACAACGAGTCACAATGACTAATGAACTAGAACAAATGATTTACATAACGAATCACAATGACTAATGAACAAGGACAAATGGTACACGAGTCACAAGGATTAATTAACTAGGACAAATGTTTTACACAACGAGTCAAAGGGACTAATGAACAAGGACAAATAATTCACACAACGAGTCATAATGAATAATGAACTAGGACAAATGGTTCTCTAACGAGTCACAAGGAATAATTAACAAGGACAATTGATTCACACAACGAGTCACAATGACTAATGAACTAGAACAAATGATTCATACAAGGAGTTTCAATGACTAATGAACAAGGACAAATGGTTCACACAACGAATCACAAGGACTAATTAACAAGGACAAATGCTTTACACAACGAGTCAAAGGGACTAATGAACAAGGACAAATAATTCACACGAGTCATAATGAATAATGAACTGGGACAAAGGGTTCACACAACGAGTCATAAGGAATAATTAACAAGGACAAATGATTCACACAACGAGTCACAATGACTAATGAACTAGAACAAATGATTCATACAAGGAGTTTCTATGACTAATGAACAAGGACAAATGGTTCACACAACGAATCACAAGGACTAATTAACAAGGACAAATGCTTTACACAACGAATCAAAGGGACTAATGAACAAGGACAAATAATACACACAACGAGTTATAATGAATAATGAACAAGGACAAATGATTCACACAACGAGTCACAATGACTAATGAACTAGAACAAATGATTCACACAAGGAGTCACAATGACTAATGAACAAGGACAAATGATTCACACAACGAGTCACAATGACTAATGAACTAGAACAAATGATTCACACAAGGAGTCACAATGACTAATGAACAAGGACAAATGGTTCACACAACGAGTCACAAGGACTAATGAACAAGGACAAATGATTCACACAACGAGTGACAAGGACTAATGAACAAGAACAAATGGTTCACACAACGAGTCAGAAGGACTAATGAACAAGGACAATTGGTTCACAACGAGTCACAAGGACGAATGAACAAGGACAAATGGTTCAAACAAGGACTAATTAACAAGGACAAATGATTTACACAACGAGTCAAAGGAACTAATGGACAAGGACAAATGATTCACACAACGAGTCATAATGAATAATGAACTAAATCAAATGATTCACACAATGAGTCACATTGACTAATGAACTAGAACAAATGATTTACATAACAAATCACAATGACTAATGAACAAGGACAAATGGTACACGAGTCACAAGGATTAATTAACTAGGACAAATGTTTTACACAACGAGTCAAAGGGACTAATGAACAAGGACAAATAATTCACACAACGAGTCATAATGAATAATGAACTAGGAAAAATGGAACACACAACGAGTCACAAGTAATAATTAACAAGGACAAATGATTCACACAACGAGTCACAATGACTAATGAACTAGAACAAATGATTCATACAAGGTGTTTCAATGACTAATGAACAAGGACAAATGGTTCACACAACGAGTCACAAGGAATAATTAACAAGGACAAATGATTCACACAACGAGTCACAATGACTAATGAACTAGAACAAATGATTTACAGAACAAGTCACAATTACAAATGAACAAGGACAAATGGTTCACAACGAGTCACTAGGACGAATGAACAAGGACAAATGGTTCACACAAGGACTAATTAACAAGGATAAATGATTTACACAACGAGTCAAAGGAACTAATGGACAAGGACAAATGATTCACACAACTAGTCATAATGAATAATGAACTAAATCAAATGATTCATACAACGAGTCACAATGACTAATGAACTAGAACAAATGATTTACATAACAAATCACAATGACTAATGAACAAGGACAAATGGTACACGAGTCACAAGGATTAATTAAATAGGACAAATGTTTTACACAACGAGTCAAAGGGACTAATGAACAAGGACAAATAATTCACACAACGAGTCATAATGAATAATGAACTAGGACAAATGGTTCACACAACGAGTCACAAGGAATAATTAACAAGGACAAATGATTAACACAACGAGTCACAATGACTAATGAACTAGAACAAATGATTCATACAAGGAGTTTCAATGACTAATGAACAAGGACAAATGGTTCACACAATGAATCACAAGGACTAATTAACAAGGACAAATGCTTTACACAACGAGTCAAAGGGACTAATGAACAAGGACAAAAAATTCACACAACGAGTCATAATGAATAATGAACTAGGACAAAGGGTTCACACAACGAGTCATAAGGAATAATTAACAAGGACAAATGATTCACACAACGAGTCACAATGACTAATGAACTAGAACAATTGATTCATACAAGGAGTTTCAATGACTAATGAACAAGGACAAATGGTTCACACAACGAATCACAAGGACTAATTAACAAGGACAAATGCTTCACACAACGAGTCACAATGACTAATGAACTAGAACAAATGATTCACACAAGGAGTCACAATGAATAATGAACAAGGACAAATGGTTCATACAACGAGTCACAAGGACTAATGAACAAGGACAAATGATTCACACAATGAGCCACAAGGACTAATGAAAAAGAACAAATGGTTCACACAACGAGTCATAAGGACTAATAAAATAGAACAAATGATTTACCCAAATGAGTCACAATGACTAATGAACAAGGACAAATGGTTCACAACGAGTCACAAGGACGAATGAACAAGGACAAATGGTTCACACAAAGAGTCACAAGGACTAATTAACAAGGACAAATGATTTACACAACGAGTCAAAGGGACTAATGGACAAGGACAAATGATTCACACGAGTCATAATGAATAATGAACTAAGACAAATGATTCACACAACGAGTTACAATGACTAATGAACTAGAACAAATGATTTACTTAACGAGTCACAATGATTAATGAACAAGGACAAATGGTTCACAACGAGTCACAAAGATTAATTAACAAGGACAAATGTTTTACACAACGAGTCAAAGGGACTAATGAACAAGGACAAATAATTCACACAACGAGTCATAATGAATAATGAACTAGGACAAATGGTTCACACAACGAGTCACAAGGAATAATTAACAAGGACAAATGATTTACACAACGAGTCACAATGACAAATGAACAAGGACAAATGGTTCACAACGAGTCACAAGGACGAATGAACAAGGACAAATGGTTCACACAAGGACTAATTAACAAGGACAAATGATTTACACAACGAGTCAAAGGAACTAATGGACAAGGACAAATGATTCACACAACGAGTCATAATGAATAATGAACTAAATCAAATGATTCACACAACGAGTCACAATGACTAATGAACTAGAACAAATGATTTACATAACGAATCACAATGACTAATGAACAAGGACAAATGGTACACGAGTCACAAGGATTAATTAACTAGGACAAATGTTTTACACAACGAGTCAAAGGGACTAATGAACAAGGACAAATAATTCACACAACGAGTCATAATGAATAATGAACTAGGACAAATGGTTCTCACAACGAGTCACAAGGAATAATTAACAAGGACAATTGATTCACACAACGAGTCACAATGACTAATGAACTAGAACAAATGATTCATACAAGGAGTTTCAATGACTAATGAACAAGGACAAATGGTTCACACAACGAATCACAAGGACTAATTAACAAGGACAAATGCTTTACACAACGAGTCAAAGGGACTAATGAACAAGGACAAATAATTCACACGAGTCATAATGAATAATGAACTGGGACAAAGGGTTCACACAACGAGTCATAAGGAATAATTAACAAGGACAAATGATTCACACAACGAGTCACAATGACTAATGAACTAGAACAAATGATTCATACAAGGAGTTTCTATGACTAATGAACAAGGACAAATGGTTCACACAACGAATCACAAGGACTAATTAACAAGGACAAATGCTTTACACAACGAATCAAAGGGACTAATGAACAAGGACAAATAATACACACAACGAGTTATAATGAATAATGAACAAGGACAAATGATTCACACAACGAGTCACAATGACTAATGAACTAGAACAAATGATTCACACAAGGAGTCACAATGACTAATGAACAAGGACAAATGATTCACACAACGAGTCACAATGACTAATGAACTAGAACAAATGATTCACACAAGGAGTCACAATGACTAATGAACAAGGACAAATGGTTCACACAACGAGTCACAAGGACTAATGAACAAGGACAAATGATTCACACAACGAGTGACAAGGACTAATGAAAAAGAACAAATGGTTCACACAACGAGTCAGAAGGACTAATGAACAAGGACAATTGGTTCACAACGAGTCACAAGGACGAATGAACAAGGACAAATGGTTCAAACAAGGACTAATTAACAAGGACAAATGATTTACACAACGAGTCAAAGGAACTAATGGACAAGGACAAATGATTCACACAACGAGTCATAATGAATAATGAACTAAATCAAATGATTCACACAATGAGTCACATTGACTAATGAACTAGAACAAATGATTTACATAACAAATCACAATGACTAATGAACAAGGACAAATGGTACACGAGTCACAAGGATTAATTAACTAGGACAAATGTTTTACACAACGAGTCAAAGGGACTAATGAACAAGGACAAATAATTCACACAACGAGTCATAATGAATAATGAACTAGGAAAAATGGAACACACAACGAGTCACAAGTAATAATTAACAAGGACAAATGATTCACACAACGAGTCACAATGACTAATGAACTAGAACAAATGATTCATACAAGGTGTTTCAATGACTAATGAACAAGGACAAATGGTTCACACAACGAGTCACAAGGAATAATTAACAAGGACAAATGATTCACACAACGAGTCACAATGACTAATGAACTAGAACAAATGATTTACAGAACAAGTCACAATTACAAATGAACAAGGACAAATGGTTCACAACGAGTCACTAGGACGAATGAACAAGGACAAATGGTTCACACAAGGACTAATTAACAAGGATAAATGATTTACACAACGAGTCAAAGGAACTAATGGACAAGGACAAATGATTCACACAACGAGTCATAATGAATAATGAACTAAATCAAATGATTCATACAACGAGTCACAATGACTAATGAACTAGAACAAATGATTTACATAACAAATCACAATGACTAATGAACAAGGACAAATGGTACACGAGTCACAAGGATTAATTAAATAGGACAAATGTTTTACACAACGAGTCAAAGGGACTAATGAACAAGGACAAATAATTCACACAACGAGTCATAATGAATAATGAACTAGGACAAATGGTTCACACAACGAGTCACAAGGAATAATTAACAAGGACAAATGATTAACACAACGAGTCACAATGACTAATGAACTAGAACAAATGATTCATACAAGGAGTTTCAATGACTAATGAACAAGGACAAATGGTTCACACAATGAATCACAAGGACTAATTAACAAGGACAAATGCTTTACACAACGAGTCAAAGGGACTAATGAACAAGGACAAAAAATTCACACAACGAGTCATAATGAATAATGAACTAGGACAAAGGTTTCACACAACGAGTCATAAGGAATAATTAACAAGGACAAATGATTCACACAACGAGTCACAATGACTAATGAACTAGAACAATTGATTCATACAAGGAGTTTCAATGACTAATGAACAAGGACAAATGGTTCACACAACGAATCACAAGGACTAATTAACAAGGACAAATGCTTTACACAACGAATCAAAGGGACTAATGAACAAGGACAAATAATTCACACAACGAGTCATAATGAATAATGAACTAGGACAAATGGTTCACACAACGAGTCATAAGGAATAATTAACAAGGACAAATGATTCACACAACGAGTCACAATGACTAATGAACTAGAACAAATGATTCATACATGTAGTTTCAATGACTAATGAACAAGGACAAATGGTTCACACAACGAATCACAAGGACTAATGAACAAGGACAAATGATTCACACAACGAGTCACAAGGACTAATGGAAAAAAAACAAATGGTTCACACAATGAGTCACAAGGACTAATGAACAAGAACAAATGGTTCACACAACGAGTCATAAGGACTAATGATCTATAACAAATGATTTACACAACAAGTCACAATGACTAATGAACAAGGACAAATGGTTCACAATGAGTCACAAGGACGAATGAACAAGGACAAATGGTTCACACAAGGAGTCACAAGGACTAATTAACAAGGATAAATGATTTACACAACGAGTCAAAGGGACTAATGGACAAGGACAAATGGTTCACACAACGAGTCATAATTAATAATGAACTAAAACAAATGATTCACACAACGAGTCACAATGACTAATGAACTAGAACAATTGATTCATACAAGGAGTTTCAATGACTAATGAACAAGGACAAATGGTTCACACAACGAATCACAAGGACTAATTAACAAGGACAAATGCTTTACACAACGAATCAAAGGGACTAATGAACAAGGACAAATAATTCACACAACGAGTCATAATGAATAATGAACTAGGACAAATGGTTCACACAACGAGTCATAAGGAATAATTAACAAGGACAAATGATTCACACAACGAGTCAAAGGGACTAATGAACAAGGACAAATAATTCACATAACGAGTCACAATGACTAATGAACTAGATAAAATGATTTACACAACGAGTCAAAGGAACTAATGGACAAGGACAAATGATTCACACAACGAGTCATAATGAATAATGAACTAGGACAAATGGTTCTCACAACGAGTCACAAGGAATAATTAACAAGGACAATTGATTCACACAACGAGTCACAATGACTAATGAACTAGAACAAATAATTCATACAAGGAGTTTCAATGATTAATGAACAAGGACAAATGGTTCACACAACGAATCACAAGGACTAATTAACAAGGATAAATGCTTTACACAACGAGTCAAAGGGACTAATGAACAAGGACAAATAATTCACACGAGTCATAATGAATAATGAACTAGGACAAAGGGTTCACACAACGAGTCATAAGGAATAATTAACAAGGATAAATGATTCACACAACGAGTCACAATGACTAATGAACAAGAACAAATGATTCATACAAGGAGTTTCAATGACTAATGAACAAGGACAAATGGTTCACACAACGAATCACAAGGACTAATTAACAAGGACAAATGCTTTACACAACGAATCAAAGGGACTAATGAACAAGGACAAATAATACACACAACGAGTTATAATGAATAATGAACAAGGACAAATGATTCACACAACGAGTCACAATGACTAATGAACTAGAACAAATGATTCACACAAGGAGTCACAATGACTAATGAACAAGGACAAATGATTCACACAACGAGTCACAATGACTAATGAACTAGAACAAATGATTCACACAAGGAGTCACAATGACTAATGAACAAGGACAAATGGTTCACACAACGAGTCACAAGGACTAATGAACAAGGACAAATGATTCACACAACGAGTGACAAGGACTAATGAAAAAGAACAAATGGTTCACACAACGAGTCACAAGGACTAATGAACAAGGACAATTGGTTCACAACGAGTCACAAGGACGAATGAACAAGGACAAATGGTTCACACAAGGACTAATTAACAAGGACAAATGATTTACACAACGAGTCAAAGGAACTAATGGACAAGGACAAATGATTCACACAACGAGTCATAATGAATAATGAACTAAATCAAATGATTCACACAATGAGTCACATTGACTAATGAACTAGAACAAATGATTTACATAACAAATCACAATGACTAATGAACAAGGACAAATGGTACACGAGTCACAAGGATTAATTAACTAGGACAAATGTTTTACACAACGAGTCAAAGGGACTAATGAACAAGGACAAATAATTCACACAACGAGTCATAATGAATAATGAACTAGGAAAAATGGAACACACAACGAGTCACAAGTAATAATTAACAAGGACAAATGATTCACACAACGAGTCACAATGACTAATGAACTAGAACAAATGATTCATACAAGGTGTTTCAATGACTAATGAACAAGGACAAATGGTTCACACAACGAGTCACAAGGAATAATTAACAAGGACAAATGATTCACACAACGAGTCACAATGACTAATGAACTAGAACAAATGATTTACAGAACGAGTCACAATGACAAATGAACAAGGACAAATGGTTCACAACGAGTCACTAGGACGAATGAACAAGGACAAATGGTTCACACAAGGACTAATTAACAAGGATAAATGATTTACACAACGAGTCAAAGGAACTAATGGACAAGGACAAATGATTCACACAACGAGTCATAATGAATAATGAACTAAATCAAATGATTCATACAACGAGTCACAATGACTAATGAACTAGAACAAATGATTTACATAACGAATCACAATGACTAATGAACAAGGACAAATGGTACACGAGTCACAAGGATTAATTAAATAGGACAAATGTTTTACACAACGAGTCAAAGGGACTAATGAACAAGGACAAATAATTCACACAACGAGTCATAATGAATAATGAACTAGGACAAATGGTTCACACAACGAGTCACAAGGAATAATTAACAAGGACAAATGATTAACACAACGAGTCACAATGACTAATGAACTAGAACAAATGATTCATACAAGGAGTTTCAATGACTAATGAACAAGGACAAATGGTTCACACAATGAATCACAAGGACTAATTAACAAGGACAAATGCTTTACACAACGAGTCAAAGGGACTAATGAACAAGGACAAATAATTCACACAACGAGTCATAATGAATAATGAACTAGGACAAAGGGTTCACACAACGAGTCATAAGGAATAATTAACAAGGACAAATGATTCACACAACGAGTCACAATGACTAATGAACTAGAACAATTGATTCATACAAGGAGTTTCAATGACTAATGAACAAGGACAAATGGTTCACACAACGAATCACAAGGACTAATTAACAAGGACAAATGCTTTACACAACGAATAAAGGGACTAATGAACAAGGACAAATAATTCACACAACGAGTCATAATGAATAATGAACTAGGACAAATGGTTCACACAACGAGTCATAAGGAATAATTAACAAGGACAAATGATTCACACAACGAGTCACAATGACTAATGAACTAGAACAAATGATTCATACATGTAGTTTCAATGACTAATGAACAAGGACAAATGGTTCACACAACGAATCACAAGGACTAATGAACAAGGACAAATGATTCACACAACGAGTCACAAGGACTAATGAAAAAAAACAAATGGTTCACACAATGAGTCACAAGGACTAATGAACAAGAACAAATGGTTCACACAACGAGTCATAAGGACTAATGATCTATAACAAATGATTTACACAACAAGTCACAATGACTAATGAACAAGGACAAATGGTTCACAATGAGTCACAAGGACGAATGAACAAGGACAAATGGTTCACACAAGGAGTCACAAGGACTAATTAACAAGGATAAATGATTTACACAACGAGTCAAAGGGACTAATGGACAAGGACAAATGGTTCACACAACGAGTCATAATTAATAATGAACTAAAACAAATGATTCACACAACGAGTCACAATGACTAATGAACTAGAACAATTGATTCATACAAGGAGTTTCAATGACTAATGAACAAGGACAAATGGTTTACACAACGAATCACAAGGACTAATTAACAAGGACAAATGCTTTACACAACGAATCAAAGGGACTAATGAACAAGGACAAATAATTCACACGACGAGTCATAATGAATAATGAACTAGGACAAATGGTTCACACAACGAGTCATAAGGAATAATTAACAAGGACAAATGATTCACACAACGAGTCAAAGGGACTAATGAACAAGGACAAATAATTCACATAACGAGTCACAATGACTAATGAACTAGATAAAATGATTTACACAACGAGTCAAAGGAACTAATGGACAAGGACAAATGATTCACACAACGAGTCATAATGAATAATGAACTAAATCAAATGATTCACACAACGAGTAACAATGACTAATGAACTAGAACAAATGATTTACATAACGAATCACAATGACTAATGAACAAGGACAAATGGTACATGAGTCACAAGGATTAATTAACTAGGACAAATGTTTTACACAACGAGTCAAAGGGACTAATGAACGAGGACAAATAATTCACACAACGAGTTATAATGAATAATGAATTAGGACAAATGGTTCACACAACGAATCACAAGGAATAATTAACAAGGACAAATGATTAACACAACGAGTCACAATGACTAATGAACTAGAACAAATGATTCATACAAGGAGTTTCAATGACTAATGAACAAGGACAAATGGTTCACACAACGAGTCACAAGGAATAATTAACAAGGACAAATGATTTACACAACGAGTCACAATGACTAATGAACTAGAACAAATGATTTACAGAACGAGTCACAATGACAAATGAACAAGGACAAATGGTTCACAACGAGTCACTAGGACGAATGAACAAGGACAAATGGTTCACACAAGGACTAATTAACAAGGATAAATGATTTACACAACGAGTCAAAGGAACTAATGGACAAGGACAAATGATTCACACAACGAGTCATAATGAATAATGAACTAAATCAAATGATTCATACAACGAGTCACAATGACTAATGAACTAGAACAAATGATTTACATAACGAATCACAATGACTAATGAACAAGGACAAATGGTACACGAGTCACAAGGATTAATTAAATAAGACAAATGTTTTACACAACGAGTCAAAGGGACTAATGAACAAGGACAAATAATTCACACAACGAGTCATAATGAATAATGAACTAGGACAAATGGTTCACACAACGAGTCACAAGGAATAATTAACAAGGACAAATGATTAACACAACGAGTCACAATGACTAATGAACTAGAACAAATGATTCATACAAGGAGTTTCAATGACTAATGAACAAGGACAAATGGTTCACACAATGAATCACAAGGACTAATTAACAAGGACAAATGCTTTACACAACGAGTCAAAGGGACTAATGAACAAGGACAAATAATTCACACAACGAGTCATAATGAATAATGAACTAGGACAAAGGGTTCACACAACGAGTCATAAGGAATAATTAACAAGGACAAATGATTCACACAACGAGTCACAATGACTAATGAACTAGAACAATTGATTCATACAAGGAGTTTCAATGACTAATGAACAAGGACAAATGGTTCACACAACGAATCACAAGGACTAATTAACAAGGACAAATGCTTTACACAACGAATCAAAGGGACTAATGAACAAGGACAAATAATTCACACAACGAGTCATAATGAATAATGAACTAGGACAAATGGTTCACACAACGAGTCATAAGGAATAATTAACAAGGACAAATGATTCACACAACGAGTCACAATGACTAATGAACTAGAACAAATGATTCATACATGTAGTTTCAATGACTAATGAACAAGGACAAATGGTTCACACAACGAATCACAAGGACTAATGAACAAGGACAAATGATTCACACAACGAGTCACAAGGACTAATGAAAAAAAACAAATGGTTCACACAATGAGTCACAAGGACTAATGAACAAGAACAAATGGTTCACACAACGAGTCATAAGGACTAATGATCTATAACAAATGATTTACACAACAAGTCACAATGACTAATGAACAAGGACAAATGGTTCACAATGAGTCACAAGGACGAATGAACAAGGACAAATGGTTCACACAAGGAGTCACAAGGACTAATTAACAAGGATAAATGATTTACACAACGAGTCAAAGGGACTAATGGACAAGGACAAATGGTTCACACAACGAGTCATAATTAATAATGAACTAAAACAAATGATTCACACAACGAGTCACAATGACTAATGAACTAGAACAATTGATTCATACAAGGAGTTTCAATGACTAATGAACAAGGACAAATGGTTTACACAACGAATCACAAGGACTAATTAACAAGGACAAATGCTTTACACAACGAATCAAAGGGACTAATGAACAAGGACAAATAATTCACACGACGAGTCATAATGAATAATGAACTAGGAAAAATGGTTCACACAACGAGTCATAAGGAATAATTAACAAGGACAAATGATTCACACAACGAGTCAAAGGGACTAATGAACAAGGACAAATAATTCACATAACGAGTCACAATGACTAATGAACTAGATAAAATGATTTACACAACGAGTCAAAGGAACTAATGGACAAGGACAAATGATTCACACAACGAGTCATAATGAATAATGAACTAAATCAAATGATTCACACAACGAGTAACAATGACTAATGAACTAGAACAAATGATTTACATAACGAATCACAATGACTAATGAACAAGGACAAATGGTACACGAGTCACAAGGATTAATTAACTAGGACAAATGTTTTACACAACGAGTCAAAGGGACTAATGAACGAGGACAAATAATTCACACAACGAGTCATAATGAATAATGAATTAGGACAAATGGTTCACACAACGAATCACAAGGAATAATTAACAAGGACAAATGATTAACACAACGAGTCACAATGACTAATGAACTAGAACAAATGATTCATACAAGGAGTTTCAATGACTAATGAACAAGGACAAATGGTTCACACAATGAATCACAAGGACTAATTAATAAGGACAAATGCTTTACACAACGAGTCAAAGGGACTAATGAACAAGGACAAATAATTCACACAACGAGTCATAATGAATAATGAACTAGGACAAAGGGTTCACACAACGAGTCATAAGGAATAATTAACAAGGACAAATGATTCACACAACGAGTCACAATGACTAATGAACTAGAACAATTGATTCATACAAGGAGTTTCAATGACTAATGAACAAGGACAAATGGTTCACACAACGAATCACAAGGACTAATTAACAAGGACAAATGCTTTACACAACGAATCAAAGGGACTAATGAACAAGGACAAATAATTCACACAACGAGTCATAATGAATAATGAACTAGGACAAATGGTTCACACAACGAGTCATAAGGAATAATTAACAAGGACAAATGATTCACACAACGAGTCACAATGACTAATGAACTAGAACAAATGATTCATACATGTAGTTTCAATGACTAATGAACAAGGACAAATGGTTCACACAACGAATCACAAGGACTAATTAACAAGCACAAATGCTTTACACAACGAGTCAAAGGGACTAATGAACAAGGACAAATAATTCACACAACGAGTCATAATGAATAATGAACTAGGACAAATGATTCACACAACGAGTCACAATGACTAATGAACTAGAACAAATGATTCACACAAGGAGTCACAATGAATAATGAACAAGGACAAATGGTTCACACAACGAGTCACAAGGACTAATGAACAAGGACAAATGATTCACACAATGAGCCACAAGGACTAATGAAAAAGAACAAATGGTTCACACAACGAGTCACAAGGACTAATGAACAAGCACAAATGGTTCACACAACGAGTCATAAGGACTAATAAAATAGAACAAATGATTTACCCAGCGAGTCACAATGACTAATGAACAAGGACAAATGGTTCACAACGAGTCACAAGGACGAATGAACAAGGACAAATGGTTCACACAAAGAGTCACAAGGACTAATTAACAAGGACAAATGATTTACACAACGAGTCAAAGGGACTAATGGTCAAGGACAAATGATTCACACAACGAGTCATAATGAATAATGAACTAAGACAAATGATTCACACAACGAGTTACAATGACTAATGAACTAGAACAAATGATTTACAAAACGAGTCACAATGATTAATGAACAAGGACAAATGGTTCACAACGAGTCACAAAGATTAATTAACAAGGACAAATGTTTTACACAACGAGTCAAAGGGACTAATGAACAAGGACAAATAATTCACACAACGAGTGATAATGAATAATGAACTAGGACAAATGGTTCACACAACGAGTCACAAGGAATAATTAACAAAGACAAATGATTCACACAACGAGTCACAATGACTAATGAACTAGAACAAATGATTTACACAACGAGTCACAATGACAAATGAACAAGGACAAATGGTTCACAACGAGTCACAAGGACGAATGAACAAGGACAAATGGTTCACACAAGGACTATTTAACAAGGACAAATGATTTACACAACGAGTCAAAGGAACTAATGGACAAGGACAAATGATTCACACAACGAGTCATAATGAATAATGAACTAAATAAAATGATTCACAGAACGAGTCACAATGACTAATGAACTAGAACAAATGATTTACATAACGAATCACAATGACTAATGAACAAGGACAAATGGTACACGAGTCACAAGGATTAATTAACTAAGACAAATGTTTTACACAACGAGTTAAAGGGACTAATGAACAAGGACAAATAATTCACACAACGAGTCATAATGAATAATGAACTAGGACAAAGGGTTCACACAACGAGTCATAAGGAATAATTAACAAGGACAAATGATTCACACAACGAGTCACAATGACTAATGAACTAGAACAATTGATTCATACAAGGAGTTTCAATGACTAATGAACAAGGACAAATGGTTCACACAACGAATCACAAGGACTAATTAACAAGGACAAATGCTTTACACAACGAATCAAAGGGACTAATGAACAAGGACAAATAATTCACACAACGAGTCATAATGAATAATGAACTAGGACAAATGGTTCACACAACGAGTCATAAGGAATAATTAACAAGGACAAATGATTCACACAACGAGTCAAAGGGACTAATGAACAAGGACAAATAATTCACATAACGAGTCTCAATGACTAATGAACTAGATAAAATGATTTACACAACGAGTCAAAGGAACTAATGGACAAGGACAAATGATTCACACAACGAGTCATAATGAATAATGAACTAAATCAAATGATTCACACAACGAGTAACAATGACTAATGAACTAGAACAAATGATTTACATAACGAATCACAATGACTAATGAACAAGGACAAATGGTACACGAGTCACAAGGATTAATTAACTAGGACAAATGTTTTACACAACGAGTCAAAGGGACTAATGAACGAGGACAAATAATTCACACAACGAGTCATAATGAATAATGAACTAGGACAAATGGTTCACACAACGAATCACAAGGAATAATTAACAAGGACAAATGATTAACACAACGAGTCACAATGACTAATGAACTAGAACAAATGATTCATACAAGGAGTTTCAATGACTAATGAACAAGGACAAATGGTTCACACAATGAATCACAAGGACTAATTAACAAGGACAAATGCTTTACACAACGAGTCAAAGGGACTAATGAACAAGGACAAATAATTCACACAACGAGTCATAATGAATAATGAACTAGGACAAAGGGTTCACACAACGAGTCATAAGGAATAATTAACAAGGACAAATGATTCACACAACGAGTCACAATGACTAATGAACTAGAACAATTGATTCATACAAGGAGTTTCAATGACTAATGAACAAGGACAAATGGTTCACACAACGAATCACAAGGACTAATTAACAAGGACAAATGCTTTACACAACGAATCAAAGGGACTAATGAACAAGGACAAATAATTCACACAACGAGTCATAATGAATAATGAACTAGGACAAATGGTTCACACAACGAGTCATAAGGAATAATTAACAAGGACAAATGATTCACACAACGAGTCACAATGACTAATGAACTAGAACAAATGATTCATACATGTAGTTTCAATGACTAATGAACGAGGACAAATGGTTCACACAACGAATCACAAGGACTAATTAACAAGCACAAATGCTTTACACAACGAGTCAAAGGGACTAATGAACAAGGACAAATAATTCACACAACGAGTCATAATGAATAATGAACTAGGACAAATGATTCACACAACGAGTCACAATGACTAATGAACTAGAACAAATGATTCACACAAGGAGTCACAATGAATAATGAACAAGGACAAATGGTTCACACAACGAGTCACAAGGACTAATGAACAAGGACAAATGATTCACACAATGAGCCAGAAGGACTAATGAAAAAGAACAAATGGTTCACACAACGAGTCACAAGGACTAATGAACAAGCACAAATGGTTCACACAACGAGTCATAAGGACTAATAAAATAGAACAAATGATTTACCCAAATGAGTCACAATGACTAATGAACAAGGACAAATGGTTCACAACGAGTCACAAGGACGAATGAACAAGGACAAATGGTTCACACAAAGAGTCACAAGGACTAATTAACAAGGACAAATGATTTACACAACGAGTCAAAGGGACTAATGGTCAAGGACAAATGATTCACACAACGAGTCATAATGAATAATGAACTAAGACAAATGATTCACACAACGAGTTACAATGACTAATGAACTAGAACAAATGATTTACAAAACGAGTCACAATGATTAATGAACAAGGACAAATGGTTCACAACGAGTCACAAAGATTAATTAACAAGGACAAATGTTTTACACAACGAGTCAAAGGGACTAATGAACAAGGACAAATAATTCACACAACGAGTGATAATGAATAATGAACTAGGACAAATGGTTCACACAACGAGTCACAAGGAATAATTAACAAAGACAAATGATTCACACAACGAGTCACAATGACTAATGAACTAGAACAAATGATTTACACAACGAGTCACAATGACAAATGAACAAGGACAAATGGTTCACAACGAGTCACAAGGACGAATGAACAAGGACAAATGGTTCACACAAGGACTATTTAACAAGGACAAATGATTTACACAACGAGTCAAAGGAACTAATGGACAAGGACAAATGATTCACACAACGAGTCATAATGAATAATGATTATTTAAAGAGTTTTTCTATTTTAGGAAAGGCCATACTAGGATTTATTTATTTTATGTTTGCATTTTATTTTATGTCACATGCATCGCTAAATCGCCATAACTAAACATGCATTGTTATTTTATCGAGTTTATCGACCGTGTCAATTCGAATTATCGTAGTTCACCGCTTTAGTTCACTTAAAACGTGATAGATAATAAATTGACATGACCTCTCGCTAAAACAATTAATTGAGACATAGCCTTACCAAAGAGTAGAAACCATGAAAACCTATTTCGTGAGGGAGTGCACTCGGCCACACCGGGGTACAAACCTTGTTACGTAGGGGAAGTGGGTGATAAATGTCTATCCACCGAATTCATGTTGATGAGGGTTTCATCGGCCACACCGTGCCCAAGTTAATGTGGGTTTGGATCATGGACACATTTATTCGAAATTTGGATTGAACTCAACAAAAGTTTTTCGATAAGGGTTTCATCGGCCACACCGTCCCCTTGTTGAATGTGTTTTGGGCTATAGATAAATGTTAATGTAATATTATCGACCAAGAGTTCTAGAAGTAGAATCGATTAAAGCGTTAATCCACCGAGTTATATTGATAAGGGTTTCATCGGCCACACCGTGCCCAAGTTAATATGAATTTGGGTCTTGGAATCATTTATTATAGTTGGGTAGAGGTCACTATATAAATGTTCATATCTTGTTAATTTTGCAAGTATGATTTAAAAAGACAAATGTTAATATTTCCTTTCCTCCATATTTGTAGTGCATTACAATGAATCCAACAAATGCTACCGCACCAATTACTATTGAGTCATATCACCATGTTCTTGACGACGTATGCTCCAACAATAATTTCGATACAACTAGAGAACTTCATTTCGGGATAGGTTCGGATGGAAACCTTAATTTCATCACCTCTTCTAAACCACCCACTACTACTAGACCTCGTGTGAGTCCGTCTCAGGAAGACTACCTCATACAATCTGTAGGGTCTTTGTCTCTGGAAGATAAAGATGCCAAAGCTAGTGGGAGCTCTAGCAATCAAGTTCTTGCTACAAAGGGCAAGAGGTTCAAGAAGAAAGGAAAGAAAATCAAAAACTTCAAGCAAGTTAATGATGAGTGCCATTATTGCTATGGCATGGGACATTGGCTTAGGAATTGCCCTATGTATTTGCGAAATATAAGGGAAGGACTCATTACTCCAAAAGGTACAATTCCTAAAGAAATTTATGTTATTGATATAAATTATACTTCCACTACGACATGGGTACTAGATACCGGTTGTGGTTCTCACCTTTGTAATCATTTACGGGGTTTAAGAGACGTGAAGAGGCTTAGCAAAGGAGATGTGGATCTACGCCTTGGAAATGGAGCTCGGGTAGCGGCCGAATCCAAGGGAACTTATGTTTTAGCTTTGCCAAATGGATTTGAGTTGTATTTGCATAATTGTTTTTATGTACCTACACTCTCTAAAAACATTATTTCAATCGCCATGCTAGACATGGACGGTTTTTGTTTTGCCATTAAGAACAATTGTTGTACTATTTCTAGGAATGATTTGGTTATTGGCCAAGCTACTTCCATCAATGGCATTTACATTTTAGAGACCTCAAATCCGACAAGAGATATTTATAACATACATTCAAAGAAACTCAAAACAAGTGACCCAAGTGAAGCGTTCATTTGGCATTGTCGATTAGGTCACATAAACGAGAATCGCATCAAAAGATTAATTTCAACTAATGTGATTACACCATTTGATTATCAATCATATGGTACATGCGAATATTGCCTACTTGGCAAAATGACTCGTAATCCTTTTAGTGGTAAAGGGACACGAGCTAGTGAGCTATTGGGACTCATACACACCGATGTATGTGGACCAATGACCATCACCGCTCGTGGTAATTATGACTACTTCATAACCTTCACCGATGATTTAAGTAGATATGGGTATATCTATTTGATGAAACATAAGAGTGAAGCGTTTGAGAAATTCAAGGAATTTCAAAACGAAGTAGAGAACCAATTGAACAAAAGGATTAAGGCACTACGATCCGATCGTGGTGGAGAATACCTTAGCCATGAATTTGATTCACACTTGAAAGGTCGTGGTATTATATCACAACTTACTCCACCTAGAACACCACAACTCAATGGTGTTGCCGAAAGGAGGAATCGAACCCTACTAGATATGGTTCGATCCATGATGAGTCAAACCGAGTTACCGAACTCGTTTTGGGGATTTGCGATACAAACCGCAATTCGATCTTTGAACAATAGTCCCACAAAGTCCACTGAAAAGACTCCATGTGAGATGTGGACGGGTAAGATCCCAAATATATCCTATATGAAGATTTGGGGATGTGATGCTTACGTCAAGACTAAACCCGACAATAAGCTTGCCCCAAGATCCGAAAAATGCATCTTTGTAGGTTATCCTTTGACCTCTCGAGGTTACTACTTCTACAAACCTCAAGAAAACAAGGTGTTTGTGTCTTGTGAGGCTGTCTTCTTAGAAAGCCAATTTATTCTAAGAGACAGAGTGGGAGAAATTTTGAACTTGACGAAGTTCAAGAACCACAAACCGAGGTAGAGACGCAAGAAGATGTTCCTTCGTCGTCTAACGCGGTTGTACCTCCTCCACTAAGAAGGACGGGCCGAGTTATTCGCCATCCCGATCGATATGTGGGACTTATCGAAGAAGATGGAACGCTCGATGTGTTGCTTATGGAAAGTGACGAGCCCGCCACCTACAAGGCCGCAATCTCTAGTCCTAATTCCACCTTATGGCTTGAAGCCATGAAGTCCGAAATGGATTCTATGCTTGAAAACCAAGTTTGGGACTTGGTAGATTTGCCTAAAGGGGCAAGACCCCTCCAATGCAAATGGATATTCAAGGTCAAAAATGGCATAGAAGGACATGACGATGTCTACAAAGCTAGGCTAGTGGCAAAAGGATTTACCCAAGTCCAAGGTCTCCATTATGATGAGACCTTCGCCCCCGTAGCCATGCTAAGATCCATACGGATTTTGTTAGCGATCGCCGCATTTCATGATTATGAAATTTGGCAAATGGATGTCAAAACCGCTTTTCTAAATGGGCATTTAGAAAAGGAGGTGTACATGATACAACCCGAAGGTTTTGTTGATTCTAAAAATCCTAACAAAGTGTGCAAGCTTAAGAGATCCATTTATGGTCTTAAGCAAGCATCTAGAAGTTGGAATCATCGATTCAATCATGTTATAAAAGAAAATGGTTTCACTCGAAATGTTGAGGAACCATGTTTATACATGAAATTCAGTGGGAGCAATGTTGTGTTCCTAATCTTGTATGTCGATGACATACTACTCATTGGAAATGATATTCCAATGTTGTCTTTCGTTAAGAAGTGGTTAGGTAACCACTTCCAAATGAAGGATTTAGGAGAGGCACAACGCATATTAGGTATCCTGATCTATAGAGATAGACCCAAGAGGATATTGGCACTAAGTCAAGAGTCTTATGTTGATAAGATTCTTCGACGATTCAGCATGGACAAATCCAAAAGGGGTTTGGTACCTATGGTAACCGGAACGATATTGAGCAAGACTCAATGTCCCTCCGAACCCCATGATGTTGAACGCATGAAGTTGATCCCTTACGCTTCCGCTGTTGGATCAATCATGTATGCCATGATATGCACACGTCCTGATGTCTCGTATGCCTTGAGCATGACGAGTAGATATCAAGGAAATCCAGGTGAGAGTCACTGGATTGCTGTCAAGAACATCCTTAAGTACTTGAGAAGAACTAAGGACTCTATCCTTGTGTTTGGAGGAGACACTGAGTTGCGTGTTAATGGATACACGGACTCAAGTTTTCAAACAGATAGAGATGACATGAAATCACAAGCTGGTTTTGTTTTCATGCTCAATGGTGGTGCCGTAAGCTGGAGAAGCTTCAAGGAAGCGAAGAATCAAGGATTCAACAACGGAGGTGAGTACATAGCAAAGATCGAGGGCTGCCAAGGAAGCTATGTGGATCAAGCAATTCACGGAAGGTCTAAAAGTAGTACCTACCGCCGATGATCCCATCACTCTCTATTGTGATAATAGTGGGACGATCTTCCAAGCTAAGGAGCCGAAGTCTAGTAATAGATCTAGACATGTACTTAGAAAATATCATGTAATAAGAGATTTCATTGAAAGAAAGGAAATTGCGATTTGTAAGGTTGGGACGGATGACAACATAGCCGATCCGCTCACCAAGCCTTTATCGCAGGCTAAGCATGATGGGCATGTTACGTCCATGGGACTTAAACGTGTACCAAATTTCTGTTAGATTTTGAAATGAAATAAAAGTGTTGTTTTTGTTCATGTTCATAATCACATTTGTCTTTTATCTTTAATTTATACTTTGTTACATCCATACGGGTTGTAGAGACAATTGAACCCCGTTAAAGTGAACACGGATTAACATAGTATTTGCCCATAGTCACTTGTATGGGGTGACGTCTCGAAGTGACTAGAGTGTGAGGCGATTGATGGCAAGTTCAAGTGCCATAGAGTCATGTGAGATGACTAGTCGATCACATAGGCGGATCGTTAAGAACATTTTGTCGGGCCTAATGACCGCTTATAGAGTTCTCGCAAATTTATATAGCCTGGTCGTGGCGAGAGCTAC
This sequence comes from Silene latifolia, assembly GCF_048544455.1. Classification (NCBI taxonomy): domain Eukaryota; kingdom Viridiplantae; phylum Streptophyta; class Magnoliopsida; order Caryophyllales; family Caryophyllaceae; genus Silene; species Silene latifolia. Next base: position 511,265 of record NW_027413131.1, on the reverse strand, counting down.
TATAGTATTCAAATGAGTCGATTCTTTTGACTAAAGACTATTCGCCTAAGATGGCACGATTTCATTAACTTTGATTTGTGTTACTACGACCTTCGTAAATGGGGTCAAATGGGCATATTTTGGGTTATGATGGCTGTGGCTAGTCGAAGGGAATGAGTGCGATAGGAATTGTCCACCCCTAGTCAGGGTTATAACAATATCTCAGGGCCACTCGAGGAGTAATGAACTGGAAATGCGTGGCCACGCTCGGAAGGTATCCAGAGTGGATAAATCCGGTCAATCAGTTATTCTCCAGATCGAGGAAACCACTCTCGATATGATCACTTGCAAGTACGACCTGAAAGACACCTTGCATTGAGTGGGAGATAGTAATAGGACAAGAGAATTGGTGACGCACACTTGTCGAGGACAAGTGGGAGATTGTTGGGAAATGTGTCCTCAACAATAGTGCGATCACATGATTTAAATATCATTATTAAATCTCATTTTGAAGAATACAATTGGGAAGTAATTGTTTATTGTCAACTCGGTCAACATATATCGGTAATGATTGGCTGACTAGAGTTTGACATTACTGTCGTGTGACGGTGGTGATCAGTTGACCCCCTAGGTCATACCTATAGGGCGATACTCTTAATTGATCATTTAATTAATCGTATAATGTTACGAGTTAATTAAATTACTTGAAAAATTGACGGACGATTTTGGAAGTAAAATTTACGTATCAAATTGAAATGTGATTAAATGAGATACGGTCTGAGTAATCGAATTATATCATTACTCGGATGAAATTATTGTTTAAAGAAACGATTGGATTTGAATGAATCATTATAAATGCGATTTATAAGTTGGTAAAATTTTGGTACTAGTAATTATGATATTACTAAGTCGATTTTTGTATGTGACGTATTTTGACAATACGTTGATTTTTAATATGTTAAAAATACATAACAAATTTATGTGACATGTAACATGTGACATATTGACAATTGACAAAATAATATGGAATCCATATTATACAAATGTGCCGAAAATTTGGAGGAGGATTAGGATTAATATTGTGTTTACAATTAGTGGTAAACATAATGATTATATTAGGAGAGTAGGCATGCAACCCTATTTACCTTGTGAAGGCAAACTAATGCATGCATTGGGTCTTTCTCTTCCCCTCTCCTCTCCTCTTACACGGTTGAAAAAGAAAAAGGGCAAAGTGTTTTTGTCTTTTAATTTTTAACATACACTACATGCAAGAGTGCATTATTCATTCATTACATTACACTTCCAAAAAGTATTAAGTTTTAGAAAGATAAAATCCTCTAAAATCTCTCTCTCTCAACCGGTTTTTGAGAACCCAAAACAAACATTTTGGTTCAATTTTTCTATAAGATTAATATTATACTAGATCAAATAATATTAATTAGATTAAGAGAAAGCCTTGGGTATAAAGCTTAGGGAGAGATCTTATACTTAGATCTTGTTCATCCATAAGGAAAGCTCAAGAACAAAAGAAAAGGAGATTTCTTTTGTGCCCTATTAAACCGAATACCCATTGTAAGAACATGATTTCTTCTCTTTGTTATTTTGTTTGCATGCATAAAATCCGTAATTAATTTTATGACAAATTATTTAGACATATAAGAGTATGTTAACATGTATATGAATCTACATTTCCTTCAAATTAGTCCTTGTGACTCATTGTGTGAACAATTTGTCCTTGTTTATTAGTCATTGTGACTCGTTGTGTACATCATTTGTTCTAGTTCATTAGTCCTTGTGACTCGTTGTGTGAACGATTTGTTCTTGTTCATTAGTCCTTCTGACTCGTTGTGTAAATCATTTGTTCTAGTTCATTAGTCCTTGTGACTCGTTGTGTGAACCATTTGTTCTTGTTTATTAGTCAATGTGACTCCTTGTGTGAATCATTTGTTCTAGTTCATTAGTCATTGTGACTCGTTTTGTGAATCATTTGTCCTAGTTCATTATTCATTATGACTCGTTATGTAAATCATTTGACCTTGTTAATTAGTCCTTGTGACTCATTGTGTGAACCATTTGTCCTTGTTTATTAGTCATTGTGACTCGTTGTGTACATCATTTGTTCTAGTTCATTAGTCCTTGTGACTCGTTGTGTGAACGATTTATTCTTGTTCATTAGTCCTTCTGACTCGTTGTGTAAATCATTTGTCCTTGTAAATTAGTCCTTGTGACTCGTTGTAAACCATTTGTCTTTGTTCATTAGTCCTTGTGACTCGTTGTGTGAATCATTTGTCCTTGTTAATTAGTCCTTCTGACTCGTTGTGTAAATCATTTGTTCTAGTTCATTAGTCCTTGTGACTCGTTGTGTGAACCATTTGTTCTTGTTCATTAGTCCTTGTGACTCGTTGTGTGAACCATTTGTTCTTGTTCATTAGTCATTGTGACTCCTTGTGTGAATCATTTGTTCTACTTCATTTGTCATTGTGACTCGTTGTGTAAATCATTTGTCCTTGTTACATAGTCCTTGTGACTCGTTGTAAACCATTTGTCCTTGTTCATTAGTCCTTGTGACTCGTTGTGTGAATCATTTGTCCTTGTTAATTAGTCCTTCTGCCTCATTGTGTAATTCATTTGTTCTAGTTCATTAGTCCTTGTGACTCATTGTGTGAACCATTTTTTCTTGTTCATTAGTCCTTGTGACTCGTTGTGTGAACCATTTGTCTTTGTTCATTAGTCATTGTGACTCCTTGTGTGAATCATTTCTTCTAGTTCATTTGTCATTGTGACTCGCTATGTAATTCATTTGTTCTAGTTCTTTAGTCATTGTGACTCGTTGTGTGAACGATTTGTTCTTGTTCATTAGTCCTTCTGACTCGTTGTGTAAATCATTTGTCCTTGTAAATTAGTCCTTGTGACTCGTTGTAAACCATTTGTCTTTGTTCATTAGTCCTTGTGACTCGTTGTGTGAATCATTTGTCCTTGTTAATTAGTCCTTCTGACTCGTTGTGTAAATCATTTGTTCTAGTTCATTAGTCCTTGTGATTCGTTGTGTGAACCATTTGTTCTTGTTCATTAGTCCTTGTGACTCATTGTGTGAATCATTTCTCCTTGTTCATTAGTCCTTGTGACTTGTTGTGTGAACCATTTGTCCTTGTTCATTAGTCCTTGTGACTCGTTGTGTAAACCATTTGTCCTTGTTCATTAGTCATTGTGACTCCTTGTGTGAATCATTTGTTCTATTTCATTTGTCAGTGTGACTCGTTGTGTAAATCATTTGTCCTTGTTAATTAGTCCTTCTGACTCGTTGTGTAAATCATTTGTTCTAGTTCATTAGTCCTTGTGACTCGTTGTGTGAACCATTTGTTCTTGTTTATTAGTCAATGTGACTCCTTGTGTGAATCATTTGTTCTAGTTCATTAGTCATTGTGACTCGTTTTGTGAATCATTTGTCCTAGTTCATTATTCGTTATGACTCGTTATGTAAATCATTTGACCTTGTTAATTAGTCCTTGTTACTCCTTGTGTAAACCATTTGTCCTTGTTTATTAGTCATTGTGACTCGTTGTGTAAATCATTTGTTCTAGTTCATTAGCCCTTGTGACTCATTGTGTGAACCATTTGTTCTTGTTCATTAGTCCTTGTGACTCGTTGTGTGAACCATTTGTTCTTGTTCATTAGTCCTTGTGACTCGTTGTGTGAATCATTTGTCATTGTTCATTAGTCCTTGTGATTCGTTGTGTGAACCATTTGTCCTTGTTCATTAGTCATTGTGACTCCTTGTGTGAATCATTTGTTCTAGTTCATTTGCCATTGTGACTCATTTGTGCAAATCATTTGTCCTTGTTAATTAGTCCTTGTGACTCGTTGTAAACCATTTGTCTTTGTTCATTAGTCATTGTGACTCCTTGTGTGAATCATTTATCCTTGTTAATTAGTCCTTCTGCCTCATTGTGTAATTCATTTGTTCTAGTTCATTAGTCCTTGTGACTCATTGTGTGAACCATTTTTTCTTGTTCATTAGTCCTTGTGACTCGTTGTGTGAACCATTTGTTCTTGTTCATTAGTCCTTGTGACTCGTTGTGTGAATCATTTGTCCTTGTTCATTAGTCCTTGTGACTCGTTGTGTGAACCATTTGTCTTTGTTCATTAGTCATTGTGACTCCTTGTGTGAATCATTTGTTCTAGTTCATTTGTCATTGTGACTCGCTGTGTAATTCATTTGTTCTAGTTCATTAGTCCTTGTGACTCGTTGTGTGAACGATTTGTTCTTGTTCATTAGTCTTTCTGACTCGTTGTGTAAATCATTTGTCCTTGTAAATTAGTCCTTGTGACTCGTTGTAAACCATTTGTCTTTGTTCATTAGTCCTTGTGACTCGTTGTGTGAATCATTTGTCCTTGTTAATTAGTCCTTCTGACTCGTTGTGTAAATCATTTGTTCTAGTTCATTAGTCCTTGTGATTCGTTGTGTGAACCATTTGTTCTTGTTCATTAGTCCTTGTGACTCATTGTGTGAATCATTTCTCCTTGTTCATTAGTCCTTGTGACTCGTTGTGTGAACCATTTGTCCTTGTTCATTAGTCAATGTGACTCCTTGTGTGAATCATTTGTTCTAGTTCATTAGTCATTGTGACTCGTTTTGTGAATCATTTGTCCTAGTTCATTATTCATTATGACTCGTTATGTAAATCATTTGACCTTATTAATTAGTCCTTGTGACTCCTTGTGTAAACCATTTGTCCTTGTTTATTAGTCATTGTGACTCGTTGTGTAAATCATTTGTTCTAGTTCATTAGTCCTTGTGACTCATTGTGTGAACCATTTGTTCTTGTTCATTAGTCCTTGTGACTCGTTGTGTGAACCATTTGTTCTTGTTCATTAGTCCTTGTGACTCGTTGTGTGAATCATTTGTCCTTGTTCATTAGTCCTTGTGACTCGTTGTGTGAACCATTTGTCCTTGTTCATTAGTCATTGTGACTCCTTGTGTGAATCATTTGTTCTAGTTCATTTGCCATTGTGACTCGTTTGTGTAAATCATTTGTCCTTGTTATTTAGTCCTTGTCACTCGTTGTAAACCATTTGTCTTTGTTCATTAGTCATTGTGACTCATTGTGTAAATCATTTATCCTTGTCAATTAGTCCTTCGACTCGTTGTGTAAATCATTTGTTCTAGTTCATTAGTCCTTGTGACTCGTTGTGTGAACCATTTGTTCTTGTTTATTAGTCAATGTGAATCCTTGTGTGAATCATTTGTTCTAGTTCATTAGTCATTGTGACTCGTTTTGTGAATCATTTGTCCTAGTTCATTATTCATTATGACTCGTTATGTAAATCATTTGACCTTGTTAATTAGTCCTTGTGACTCCTTGTGTGAACCAATTGTCCTTGTTTATTAGTCATTGTGACTCGTTGTGTACATCATTTGTTCTAGTTCATTAGTCCTTGTGACTCGTTGTGTGAACCATTTGTTCTTGTTCATTAGTCCTTGTGACTCGTTGTGTAAATCATTTGTCCTTGTAAATTAGTCCTTGTGACTCGTTGTAAACCATTTGTCTTTGTTCATTAGTCCTTGTGACTCGTTGTGTGAACCATTTGTTCTTGTTCATTAGTCCTTGTGACTCGTTGTGTGAATCATTTGTCCTTGTTCATTAGTCCTTGTGACTCGTTGTGTGAACCATTTGTCTTTGTTCATTAGTCATTGTGACTCCTTGTGTGAATCATTTCTTCTAGTTCATTTGTCATTGTGACTCGCTGTGTAATTCATTTGTTCTAGTTCTTTAGTCATTGTGACTCGTTGTGTGAACGATTTGTTCTTGTTCATTAGTCCTTCTGACTCGTTGTGTAAATCATTTGTCCTTGTAAATTAGTCCTTGTGACTCGTTGTAAACCATTTGTCTTTGTTCATTAGTCCTTGTGACTCGTTGTGTGAATCATTTGTCCTTGTTAATTAGTCCTTCTGACTCGTTGTGTAAATCATTTGTTCTAGTTCATTAGTCCTTGTGATTCGTTGTGTGAACCATTTGTTCTTGTTCATTAGTCCTTGTGACTCATTGTGTGAATCATTTCTCCTTGTTCATTAGTCCTTGTGACTCGTTGTGTGAACCATTTGTCCTTGTTCATTAGTCCTTGTGACTCGTTGTGTAAACCATTTGTCCTTGTTCATTAGTCATTGTGACTCCTTGTGTGAATCATTTGTTCTATTTCATTTGTCAGTGTGACTCGTTGTGTGAATCATTTGTCCTTGTTAATTAGTCCTTCTGACTCGTTGTGTAAATCATTTGTTCTAGTTCATTAGTCCTTGTGACTCGTTGTGTGAACCATTTGTTCTTGTTTATTAGTCAATGTGACTCCTTGTGTGAATCATTTGTTCTAGTTCATTAGTCATTGTGACTCGTTTTGTGAATCATTTGTCCTAGTTCATTATTCATTATGACTCGTTATGTAAATCATTTGACCTTGTTAATTAGTCCTTGTTACTCCTTGTGTAAACCATTTGTCCTTGTTTATTAGTCATTGTGACTCGTTGTGTAAATCATTTGTTCTAGTTCATTAGCCCTTGTGACTCATTGTGTGAACCATTTGTTCTTGTTCATTAGTCCTTGTGACTCGTTGTGTGAACCATTTGTTCTTGTTCATTAGTCCTTGTGACTCGTTGTGTGAATCATTTGTCCTTGTTCATTAGTCCTTGTGACTCGTTGTGTGAACCATTTGTCCTTGTTCATTAGTCATTGTGACTCCTTGTGTGAATCATTTGTTCTAGTTCATTTGCCATTGTGACTCGCTGTGTAAATCATTTGTCCTTGTTATTTAGTCCTTGTCACTCGTTGTAAACCATTTGTCTTTGTTCATTAGTCATTGTGACTCATTGTGTAAATCATTTATCCTTGTCAATTAGTCCTTCTGACTCGTTGTGTAAATCATTTGTTCTAGTTCATTAGTCCTTGTGACTCGTTGTGTGAACCATTTGTTCTTGTTTATTAGTCAATGTGAATCCTTGTGTGAATCATTTGTTCTAGTTCATTAGTCATTGTGACTCGTTTTGTGAATCATTTGTCCTAGTTCATTATTCATTATGACTCGTTATGTAAATCATTTGACCTTGTTAATTAGTCCTTGTGACTCCTTGTGTGAACCAATTGTCCTTGTTTATTAGTCATTGTGACTCGTTGTGTACATCATTTGTTCTAGTTCATTAGTCCTTGTGACTCGTTGTGTGAACCATTTGTTCTTGTTCATTAGTCCTTGTGACTCGTTGTGTAAATCATTTGTCCTTGTAAATTAGTCCTTGTGACTCGTTGTAAACCATTTGTCTTTGTTCATTAGTCCTTGTGACTCGTTGTGTGAACCATTTGTTCTTGTTCATTAGTCCTTGTGACTCGTTGTGTGAATCATTTGTCCTTGTTCATTAGTCCTTGTGACTCGTTGTGTGAACCATTTGTCTTTGTTCATTAGTCATTGTGACTCCTTGTGTGAATCATTTCTTCTAGTTCATTTGTCATTGTGACTCATTTGTGTAATTCATTTGTTCTAGTTCTTTAGTCATTGTGACTCGTTGTGTGAACGATTTGTTCTTGTTCATTAGTCCTTCTGACTCGTTGTGTAAATCATTTGTCCTTGTAAATTAGTCCTTGTGACTCGTTGTAAACCATTTGTCTTTGTTCATTAGTCCTTGTGACTCGTTTTGTGAATCATTTGTCCTTGTTAATTAGTCCTTCTGACTCGTTGTGTAAATCATTTGTTCTAGTTCATTAGTCCTTGTGATTCGTTGTGTGAACCATTTGTTCTTGTTCATTAGTCCTTGTGACTCATTGTGTGAATCATTTCTCCTTGTTCATTAGTCCTTGTGACTCGTTGTGTGAACCATTTGTCCTTGTTCATTAGTCCTTGTGACTCGTTGTGTAAACCATTTGTCCTTGTTCATTAGTCATTGTGACTCCTTGTGTGAATCATTTGTTCTATTTCATTTGTCAGTGTGACTCGTTGTGTAAATCATTTGTCCTTGTTAATTAGTCCTTCTGACTCGTTGTGTAAATCATTTGTTCTAGTTCATTAGTCCTTGTGACTCGTTGTGTGAACCATTTGTTCTTGTTTATTAGTCAATGTGACTCCTTGTGTAAACCATTTGTCCTTGTTTATTAGTCATTGTGACTCGTTGTGTAAATCATTTGTTCTAGTTCATTAGCCCTTGTGACTCATTGTGTGAACCATTTGTTCTTGTTCATTAGTCCTTGTGACTCGTTGTGTGAACCATTTGTTCTTGTTCATTAGTCCTTGTGACTCGTTGTGTGAATCATTTGTCATTGTTCATTAGTCCTTGTGATTCGTTGTGTGAACCATTTGTCCTTGTTCATTAGTCATTGTGACTCCTTGTGTGAATCATTTGTTCTAGTTCATTTGCCATTGTGACTCGCTGTGCAAATCATTTGTCCTTGTTAATTAGTCCTTGTGACTCGTTGTAAACCATTTGTCTTTGTTCATTAGTCATTGTGACTCCTTGTGTGAATCATTTATCCTTGTTAATTAGTCCTTCTGCCTCATTGTGTAATTCATTTGTTCTAGTTCATTAGTCCTTGTGACTCATTGTGTGAACCATTTTTTCTTGTTCATTAGTCCTTGTGACTCGTTGTGTGAACCATTTGTTCTTGTTCATTAGTCCTTGTGACTCGTTGTGTGAATCATTTGTCCTTGTTCATTAGTCCTTGTGACTCGTTGTGTGAACCATTTGTCTTTGTTCATTAGTCATTGTGACTCCTTGTGTGAATCATTTGTTCTAGTTCATTTGTCATTGTGACTCGTTGTGTAATTCATTTGTTCTAGTTCATTAGTCCTTGTGACTCGTTGTGTGAACGATTTGTTCTTGTTCATTAGTCCTTCTGACTCGTTGTGTAAATCATTTGTCCTTGTAAATTAGTCCTTGTGACTCGTTGTAAACCATTTGTCTTTGTTCATTAGTCCTTGTGACTCGTTGTGTGAATCATTTGTCCTTGTTAATTAGTCCTTCTGACTCGTTGTGTAAATCATTTGTTCTAGTTCATTAGTCCTTGTGATTCGTTGTGTGAACCATTTGTTCTTGTTCATTAGTCCTTGTGACTCATTGTGTGAATCATTTCTCCTTGTTCATTAGTCCTTGTGACTCGTTGTGTGAACCATTTGTCCTTGTTCATTAGTCAATGTGACTCCTTGTGTGAATCATTTGTTCTAGTTCATTAGTCATTGTGACTCGTTTTGTGAATCATTTGTCCTAGTTCATTATTCATTATGACTCGTTATGTAAATCATTTGACCTTATTAATTAGTCCTTGTGACTCCTTGTGTAAACCATTTGTCCTTGTTTATTAGTCATTGTGACTCGTTGCGTAAATCATTTGTTCTAGTTCATTAGTCCTTGTGACTCGTTGTGTGAACCATTTGTTCTTGTTCATTAGTCCTTGTGACTCGTTGTGTGAACCATTTGTTCTTGTTCATTAGTCCTTGTGACTCGTTGTGTGAATCATTTGTCCTTGTTCATTAGTCCTTGTGACTCGTTGTGTGAACCATTTGTCCTTGTTCATTAGTCATTGTGACTCCTTGTGTGAATCATTTGTTCTAGTTCATTTGCCATTGTGACTCATTGTGTAAATCATTTGTCCTTGTTATTTAGTCCTTGTCACTCGTTGTAAACCATTTGTCTTTGTTCATTAGTCATTGTGACTCATTGTGTAAATCATTTATCCTTGTCAATTAGTCCTTCTGACTCGTTGTGTAAATCATTTGTTCTAGTTCATTAGTCCTTGTGACTCGTTGTGTGAACCATTTGTTCTTGTTTATTAGTCAATGTGAATCCTTGTGTGAATCATTTGTTCTAGTTCATTAGTCATTGTGACTCGTTTTGTGAATCATTTGTCCTAGTTCATTATTCATTATGACTCGTTATGTAAATCATTTGACCTTGTTAATTAGTCCTTGTGACTCCTTGTGTGAACCAATTGTCCTTGTTTATTAGTCATTGTGACTCGTTGTGTACATCATTTGTTCTAGTTCATTAGTCCTTGTGACTCGTTGTGTGAACCATTTGTTCTTGTTCATTAGTCCATGTGACTCGTTGTGTAAATCATTTGTCCTTGTAAATTAGTCCTTGTGACTCGTTGTAAACCATTTGTCTTTGTTCATTAGTCCTTGTGACTCGTTGTGTGAATCATTTGTCCTTGTTAATTAGTCCTTCTGACTCGTTGTGTAAATCATTTGTTCTAGTTCATTAGTCCTTGTGATTCGTTGAGTGAACCATTTGTTCTTGTTTATTAGTCTTTGTGACTCGTTGTGTGAACCATTTGTTCTTGTTCATTAGTCCTTGTGACTCATTGTGTGAATCATTTCTCCTTGTTCATTAGTCATTGTGACTCCTTGTGTGAATCATTTGTTCTAGTTCATTTGCCATTGTGACTCGCTGTGCAAATCATTTGTCCTTGTTAATTAGTCCTTGTGACTCGTTGTAAACCATTTGTCTTTGTTCATTACTCATTGTGACTCCTTGTGTGAATCATTTATCCTTGTTAATTAGTCCTTCTGACTCGTTGTGTAAATCATTTGTTCTAGTTCATTAGTCCTTGTGACTCGTTGTGTGAACCATTTGTTCTTGTTTATTAGTCTTTGTGACTCGTTGTGTGAACCATTTGTTCTTGTTCATTAGTCCTTGTGACTCATTGTGTGAATCATTTCTCCTTGTTCATTAGTCCTTGTGACTCGTTGTGTGAACCATTTGTCCTTGTTCATTAGTCAATGTGACTCCTTGTGTGAATCATTTGTTCTAGTTCATTAGTCATTGTGACTCGTTTTGTGAATCATTTGTCCTAGTTCATTATTCATTATGACTCGTTATGTAAATCATTTGACCTTATTAATTAGTCCTTGTGACTCCTTGTGTAAACCATTTGTCCTTGTTTATTAGTCATTGTGACTCGTTGTGTAAATCATTTGTTCTAGTTCATTAGTCCTTGTGACTCGTTGTGTGAACCATTTGTTCTTGTTCATTAGTCCTTGTGACTCGTTGTGTGAACCATTTGTTCTTGTTCATTAGTCCTTGTGACTCGTTGTGTGAATCATTTGTCCTTGTTCATTAGTCCTTGTGACTCGTTGTGTGAACCATTTGTCCTTGTTCATTAGTCATTGTGACTCCTTGTGTGAATCATTTGTTCTAGTTCATTTGCCATTGTGACTCGCTGTGTAAATCATTTGTCCTTGTTATTTAGTCCTTGTCACTCGTTGTAAACCATTTGTCTTTGTTCATTAGTCATTGTTACTCATTGTGTGAATCATTTATCCTTGTTAATTAGTCCTTCTGACTCGTTGTGTAAATCATTTGTTCTAGTTCATTAGTCCTTGTGACTCGTTGTGTGAACCATTTGTTCTTGTTTATTAGTCAATGTGACTCCTTGTGTGAATCATTTGTTCTAGTTCATTAGTCATTGTGACTCGTTTTGTGAATCATTTGTCCTAGTTCATTATTCATTATGACTCGTTATGTAAATCATTTGACCTTGTTAATTAGTCCTTGTGACTCCTTGAACTAAAACTAACAGATTTGGAACGGTTTTGACACAAAATTCCCAAGTGACAAACAAAGAAAACTCAGCTTGTTTAGGACTTAAGGTATGACTTAATTCGAACACAAAGCAATGAATTAAGCCTAGGATTCGTCCAAGCACTTAGCAAAGGACTTATCCAACCTCCTAGCACTAAGCAAGGGAGTTTTATCAAGCACAAAGCAAAGATAAGAAAGAAAGAAAGCAGGTTGCTTCTTAGGGTTTTTTCATTCAAAATAATCCGATTTTTGCTAAGGGTTGTGCTTGCTTTTATAGGACAAGCAAGACAATCTCCTCCCTTCATCTAAGAGTGCATCCTAGGGTCACAAATGAGCTGCTAATTGTACAAAACACGGCAGCCAAGAGACCTTACAAGAAAACAGAAATGAAAAGGACATAAAGCATAAAAGATAGAAAGTAAACTAATAGTACAACAATCCCTTGTTTACTAGCTCAAGTCTTGTTTATGCACACTTGGACTCACTTGGAAGACTTTGGCAATGCTGCAAATACTCTTCTAAGGGCCCTTGAGCTATGTTTGATCAAAAGAGGAATGTTGATAGCGACATAATGCACATAAAACGAAGCCTGCTCCAGCATTGTTCCTGATTGCGCGCTGTTCTAAAAGCTTGGCAAACTCAATGATAGGAAAAGCTTTGGGATACAAGTTCCTACACAAAAACGTCCCAAACTCACCAAAGATTAATCCCATGCTGGAAAAAGGCACGACTTCTTAGACGGAATTCATGTTAGACCTCAATCTTGTGCAAGGTCCAAAACCGGGTTCAAAAGAGGAATGCTCGGCTGAATTCTCTTCAATCTCCCCTTCTTGAAAAGGATTTGCCCTCAAATCCTGGCCATTATCATCTTCAATCTCTTCATAATAAGGACTTAAGTCCCCAACATTGAATGTGCCATGGACCTCATAATCTCCGGGCAAGTTAATCTTGTAGGCATTGGACCCAATCTTTTCGAGGACTTCGAATGGACCATCCGCCCTTGGCATGAGCTTGTTCTTCCTTTTGGCTGGAAATCTTTCTTTTCTTAGGTTAATCCAAACAAGATCCCCTACTTCAAAGTTTGTGGCTTGCTTAGGACCCTTGGCCCTTGCTTTGTATGCTTCATTTGTTTTCTCAATTTGCTTCTTAACTTGAGCATGGATTTGTAGCATTTGCTCAACTCTTTTCTTAGCATCGAAATCAATCTTTTTCCTTTGGATGGGTGCCAAATCAGTGGGCATGAGTGGGTTGGCGCCATAAACAACTTCAAATGGAGACTTGCCCGTGCTTGAAGAAGGAGCCCTATTGAAGGCAAACTCGGCTTGAGCTAGTTTGAGATCCCAATCCTTCAATGATTTAGAAACCGTGCACCTTAGGATTCTCCCTAGAGTCTTGTTAGTCACCTCCGTTTGTCCATCAGTTTGGGGGTGATGGGAGGTGCTAAATAAGAGCCTAGTCTTTAGTAGCTTCCACAAGGACCTCCAAAAATGGCTCATGAACTTTGAATCCCTATCCGAGACAATAGACTTGGGAACTCCATGGAGCTTAACCACCTCTTTGAAGTATAAATCAGCCACACTAGATGCATCCTCCGTTTTCTTACAAGCAATGAAGTGAGCCATCTTGCTAAACCTATCCACAACAACCATGATGGAGTCCTTGCCTCTTTGAGTTCTTGGCAAAGCAACTATGAAATCCATGCTAATGTCTTCCCATGGCTGGTTTGGGACGGGTAAAGGGGTATAGGGGCCTGTTTTGAAGTAGGACTTGGATTGTTGACATGGAGCACACCTCTTGATAACATCTTGGACATCCCCAAGCATCTTAGGCCAATAGAAATGCTCTTGGAGTATGTCATAGGTCTTTTGAATGCCAAAGTGCCCGGCAAGACCATTGGAGTGTGCTTCTCGTACCAACAAGCTTCTATAGGGACTCCTTGGCACACATAAACGATTTCCACGAAACAAGAACCCCTCTTGGACCAAGTAATGACCCCCCTTAGCTCGTCCATTTTGCAATGACCCCCACTCCTCCTTGAAATCTGGATCCTCTTGGTAAAACTCTTTCATGTGCTCAAACCCAAGCACTCTTTGTTCCATGTAACTCAACATAATGAACCTCCTTGATAGAGCATCCGCAACCACGTTATCCTTCCCTTCTATGTACTTGCTTGCAAAGTTGAATGATTGTAAGAACTCAACCCATTTGGCATGTCTATGGTTGAGCTTATGCTGCCCATTGATGTACTTAAGAGCCTCATGATCCGAATGAAGAACAAAGGGCCTTGGCTTGAGGTAATGGCTCCAATGAGTTAAGGCTCTTACAATGGCATAGAACTCTTTGTCATAAGTTGAGTAATTTAGCTTGGCACCACTCAATTTCTCACTAAAGTAAGCAATTGGCTTGTGCTCTTGAACAAGGACAGCCCCAATGCCAATGCCACTAGCATCACACTCAACTTCAAATAACTTATCAAAATTTGGCAAAGCAAGAATAGGAGACTCACATAGCTTTTCCTTGATGGTGTTGAAGGAAGTTTCAGCCTTATCTCCCCATTTGAACTCCCCCTTCTTCATACATTCAGTTATAGGAGCCATGAGAGTGCTAAAATCCTTGATAAACCTCCTATAAAATGATGCTAACCCATGAAAGCTCCTCACATCCGTGATATTCCTAGGAATAGGCCATGACTTGATTGCTTTAACCTTCTCTTGATCAACTAATATGCCACGGTCAGAAATGATGAAACCCAAGAATTGGACTTCACTTTGCATAAAAGAACACTTCTCAAGCTTCCCATACAACTTGTGTTCCCTAAGAGTGTCAAACAATATTTGTAAATGATTGAGGTGCTCTTCTTTGTTAGGACTATACACCAAGATGTCATCAAAGTATACAACAACAAAGCTGCCCAAGTGAGGCCTAAGCACTTCATTCATAAGCCTCATGAAAGTGCTTGGTGCATTAGAAAGACCAAATGGCATGACAAGCCATTCATACAACCCATGCTTTGTTTTGAATGCGGTTTTCCACTCATCTCCTTCTTTGATTCTTACTTGATGATAACCTTGCCTTAAATCAATCTTTGAAAACAGTTTGGCTCCACTAAGCTCATCTAGGATGTCATCAAGTCTTGGTATAGGAAACCTATACTTGATGGTTATGTTGTTGATGGCTCTACTATCGGTGCACATCCTCCATGACCCATCTTTCTTGGGCACAAGCAAGGCTGGAACGGCACAAGGGCTAAGGCTCTCCCTCACAAAACCCTTGCTCATGAGCTCTCCAATTTGTTGTTGCAATTCTTGGCTAGCTTTAGGATCACTTCTATAGGCTGCCTTGTTGGGTAGAGTAGCTCCCGGAATGAAATCAATTTGATGCTCAATTCCTCTAAGAGGAGGCAAACCACTAGGAAGCTCATTTGGAAACACATCACCATAGGTTTTGAGTAGGCGTTGGACCTCACTAGGCAGCCCCTTCTCTTGCTCTCCCGCCACTTCCTTGGCTATAAGCACATACACGTCCCTATCCTCCTTTAACTCTTGCAACATTTCTGCCCCATTGATTAGTAACACTTCCTTAGATGGTTCAAGCATGGAGGGTGTTGGAATATGCTTGAGAACAGGTGGTAAAGGTGCTAGGATGACCTTTCTTGAGCCAAATTTGAAGGTGTAGGTGTTGTCTTTACCATGATGAACCGAGTCCCTATCAAACTCCCACGGTCTCCCAAGTAGCAAGTGACAAGCATCCATTGGAAGAACATCACAAAGAGCTTCATCTACATAGTTTTTGCCAATGGAAAAAGGAACCAAGCATTGCTTATCAACTCTAACTTCTGCCCCCTTGTTAAGCCATCTTAATTTATAAGGACTAGGATGGTCTTGTGTGGGTAAAGATAGCTTTTCAATGAGAGTACTAGAGGCTACATTGGTACAACTCCCTCCATCAATGATAAGATTGCAAACTCTTCCCTTAATGGTGCACCTAGACCTAAAAATTTGTTGTCTTTGGTCCATTTTCAAGGGTTGGGGTTGGGTATGCATCACTCTCCAAGTAACCAAGCTAAGACCCGCATCCGGCATAACCACATCATCCTCTTCATGGTCCGTTCCCTCCATTTCCTCATCACACACAAGAATCTCATCATCTCCCCAATGAACCACTTCAAAGCTACTAAGGGCTCTCTTGGTTGGGCATTCTTTGGCAAAGTGACCATAACCTTGGCATTGGTAACATTTTTTGAGAGGCATGGTCTTTTTTTGTGAGGTTTCGGCTGCTTTTCCCTTGTCAAGTATGGTGGTTTTGTTTTGAGAGGGTGGTTCATTAATTTTGAAACTGGTTGGGGGTCTAAAGGTGGTTGGTTTGGTGGTTGTAGCCTTCCCTTTACCCATTTTCTCAACCCTTAAAGCCAAATTAACGGCTTCATCAAAGGACCATACTTGTTGCATTCTAACCCTATGAGCAATCTTAGTATCTAACCCTTCAACAAATCTAGCAATTTTCTGTTCGGGCTTCTCATTGAGTTCACATTGCAAAGTAAGTTGTTCAAAGTCTCTAAGATATGACTCAAGTGGTTGTTGGTCTTGTTTAAGTTGTGTGAGCTTAATGAAAATGTCTTGAGTGTACTCTTTAGGTATAAACTTCTCATTAAGCTTCTTTTTCAGTTTTAACCAAGACTTAATAGGTTCCTTACCATCCCTTCTTCTCTGATTTTTTAAGTTCTCATACCAAAGGGAGGCATAGCCTTTGAGTTTCAAGATTGCAACTTTAAAAGCTTTGCCATCAGAATAACCTTTAAACTCAAAGACTCTTTCAATGGTCCTAAACCAATCTAACAAATCCTCGGGGTTTAAACTACCATGAAAATCAGGAATTTCTACCTTTAAGTCTTTGTTGGGTTCTCCATGAAAGGCCTCGGCCATAGACTCCTCCGAATCAGAAAGCTCCTCTTCTTCATGGCCACCGTGAGCTCGTCCTCTCCCCATGAGGCCACGGCCTCTACCCCTGCCTCTAGGTGGTCGTCCTCCTCTTGGTGGTGGTGTTGGAATATTAGCCATGATAACATTGAGAGATTCTAGCAACAAATCACATTTTTCAGAAAGTTGAGTAACTTGTGTTTCAATTCCAGCAATCCTTTCTTCACTCATGGTTGGTTTTTGTGTTTTTAATGTGGTTAGGGTATAATGAACTCACAAAGAAAGGATTTTGTTGTTAACCAAAGCTCTGATACCAATTTGAACTAAAACTAACAGATTTGGAACGGTTTTGACACAAAATTCCCAAGTGACAAACAAAGAAAACTCAGCTTGTTTAGGACTTAAGGTATGACTTAATTCGAACACAAAGCAATGAATTAAGCCTAGGATTCGTCCAAGCACTTAGCAAAGGACTTATCCAACCTCCTAGCACTAAGCAAGGGAGTTTTATCAAGCACAAAGCAAAGATAAGAAAGAAAGAAAGCAGGTTGCTTCTTAGGGTTTTTTCATTCAAAATAATCCGATTTTTGCTAAGGGTTGTGCTTGCTTTTATAGGACAAGCAAGACAATCTCCTCCCTTCATCTAAGAGTGCATCCTAGGGTCACAAATGAGCTGCTAATTGTACAAAACACGGCAGCCAAGAGACCTTACAAGAAAACAGAAATGAAAAGGACATAAAGCATAAAAGATAGAAAGTAAACTAATAGTACAACAATCCCTTGTTTACTAGCTCAAGTCTTGTTTATGCACACTTGGACTCACTTGGAAGACTTTGGCAATGCTGCAAATACTCTTCTAAGGGCCCTTGAGCTATGTTTGATCAAAAGAGGAATGTTGATAGCGACATAATGCACATAAAACGAAGCCTGCTCCAGCATTGTTCCTGATTGCGCGCTGTTCTAAAAGCTTGGCAAACTCAATGATAGGAAAAGCTTTGGGATACAAGTTCCTACACAAAAACGTCCCAAACTCACCAAAGATTAATCCCATGCTGGAAAAAGGCACGACTTCTTAGACGGAATTCATGTTAGACCTCAATCTTGTGCAAGGTCCAAAACCGGGTTCAAAAGAGGAATGCTCGGCTGAATTCTCTTCACTCCTTGTGTAAACCATTTGTCCTTGTTTATTAGTCATTGTGACTCGTTGTGTAAATCATTTGTTCTAGTTCATTAGCCCTTGTGACTCATTGTGTGAACCATTTGTTCTTGTTCATTAGTCCTTGTGACTCGTTGTGTGAACCATATGTTCTTGTTCATTAGTCCTTGTGACTCGTTGTGTGAATCATTTGTCCTTGTTCATTAGTCCTTGTGACTCGTTGTGTGAACCATTTGTCCTTGTTCATTAGTCATTGTGACTCCTTGTGTGAATCATTTGTTCTAGTTCATTTGCCATTGTGACTCGCTGTGTAAATCATTTGTCCTTGTTATTTAGTCCTTGTCACTCGTTGTAAACCATTTGTCTTTGTTCATTAGTCATTGTGACTCATTGTGTGAATCATTTATCCTTGTTAGTTAGTCCTTCTGACTCGTTGTGTAAATCATTTGTTCTAGTTCATTAGTCCTTGTGACTCGTTGTGTGAACCATTTGTTCTTGTTTATTAGTCTTTGTGACCCGTTGTGTGAACCATTTGTTCTTGTTCATTAGTCCTTGTGACTCATTGTGTGAATCATTTCTCCTTGTTCATTAGTCCTTGTGACTCATTGTGTGAACCATTTGTCCTTGTTCATTAGTCAATGTGACTCCTTGTGTGAATCATTTGTTCTAGTTCATTAGTCATTGTGACTCGTTTTGTGAATCATTTGTCCTAGTTCATTATTCATTATGACTCGTTATGTAAATCATTTGACCTTATTAATTAGTCCTTGTGACTCATTGTGTAAACCATTTGTCCTTGTTTATTAGTCATTGTGACTCGTTGTGTAAATCATTTGTTCTAGTTCATTAGTCCTTGTGACTCGTTGTGTGAACCATTTGTTCTTGTTCATTAGTCCTTGTGACTCGTTGTGTGAACCATTTGTTCTTGTTCATTAGTCCTTGTGACTCGTTGTGTGAATCATTTATCCTTGTTCATTAGTCCTTGTGACTCGTTGTGTGAACCATTTGTCCTTGTTCATTAGTCATTGTGACTCCTTGTGTGAATCATTTGTTCTAGTTCATTTGCCATTGTGACTCGCTGTGTAAATCATTTGTCCTTGTTATTTAGTCCTTGTCACTCCTTGTAAACCATTTGTCTTTGTTCAGTAGTCATTGTGACTCATTGTGTGAATCATTTATCCTTGTTAATTAGTCCTTCTGACTCGTTGTGTAAATCATTTGTTCTAGTTCATTAGTCGTTGTGACTCGTTGTGTGAACCATTTGTTCTTGTTTATTAGTCAATGTGACTCCTTGTATGAATTATTTGTTCTAGTTCATTAGTCATTGTGACTCGTTTTGTGAATCATTTGTCCTAGTTCATTATTCATTATGACTCGTTATGTAAATCATTTGACCTTGTTAATTAGTCCTTGTGACTCCTTGGGTAAACCATTTGTCCTTGTTTATTAGTCATTGTGACTCGTTGTGTAAATCATTTGTTCTAGTTCATTAGCCTTTGTGACTCATTGTGTGAACCATTTGTTCTTGTTCATTAGTCCTTGTGACTCGTTGTGTGAACCATTTGTTCTTGTTCATTAGTCCTTGTGACTCATTGTGTGAATCATTTGTCCTTGTTCATTAGTCCTTGTGACTCGTTGTGTGAACCATTTGTCCTTCATTAGTCATTGTGAGTCATTGTGTGAATCATTTATCCTTGTTAATTAGTCCTTCTGACTCGTTGTGTAAATCATTTGTTCTAGTTCATTAGTCCTTGTGACTCGTTGTGTGAACCATTTGTTCTTGTTTATTAGTCTTTGTGACCCGTTGTGTGAACCATTTGTTCTTGTTCATTAGTCCTTGTGACTCATTGTGTGAATCATTTCTCCTTGTTCATTAGTCCTTGTGACTCGTTGTGTGAACCATTTGTTCTTGTTTATTAGTCAATGTGACTCCTTGTGTGAATCATTTATCCTTGTTAGTTAGTCCTTCTGACTCGTTGTGTAAATCATTTGTTCTAGTTCATTAGTCCTTGTGACTCGTTGTGTGAACCATTTGTTCTTGTTTATTAGTCTTTGTGACCCGTTGTGTGAACCATTTGTTCTTGTTCATTAGTCCTTGTGACTCATTGTGTGAATCATTTCTCCTTGTTCATTAGTCCTTGTGACTCGTTGTGTGAACCATTTGTTCTTGTTTATTAGTCAATGTGACTCCTTGTGTGAATCATTTGTTCTAGTTCATTAGTCATTGTGACTCGTTTTGTGAATCATTTGTCCTAGTTCATTATTCATTATGATTCGTTATGTAAATCATTTGACCTTGTTAATTAGTCCTTGTGACTCCTTGTGCAAACCATTTGTCCTTGTTTATTAGTCATTGTGACTCGTTGTGTAAATCATTTGTTCTAGTTCATTAGCCCTTGTGACTCATTGTGTGAACCATTTGTTCTTGTTCATTAGTCCTTGTGACTCGTTGTGTGAACCATTTGTTCTTGTTCATTAGTCCTTGTGACTCGTTGTGTGAATCATTTGTCCTTGTTCATTAGTCCTTGTGACTCGTTGTGTGAACCATTTGTCCTTGTTCATTAGTCATTGTGACTCCTTGTGTGAATCATTTGTTCTAGTTCATTTGCCATTGTGACTATTGTGTAAATCATTTGTCCTTGTTATTTAGTCCTTGTCACTCGTTGTAAACCATTTGTCTTTGTTCATTAGTCATTGTGACTCATTGTGTGAATCATTTGTCCTTGTTAATTAGTCCTTTCGACTCGTTGTGTAAATCATTTGTTCTAGTTCATTAGTCCTTGTGACTCGTTGTGTGAACCATTTGTTCTTGTTTATTAGTCTTTGTGACTCGTTGTGTGAACCATTTGTTCTTGTTCATTAGTCCTTGTGACTCATTGTGTGAATCATTTCTCCTTGTTCATTAGTCCTTGTGACTCGTTGTGTGAACCATTTGTCCTTGTTCATTAGTCAATGTGACTCCTTGTGTGAATCATTTGTTCTAGTTCATTAGTCATTGTGACTCGTTTTGTGAATCATTTGTCCTAATTCATTATTCATTATGACTCGTTATGTAAATCATTTGACCTTGTTAATTAGTCCTCGTGACTCCTTGTGTAAACCATTTGTCCTTGTTTATTAGTCATTGTGACTCGTTGTGTAAATCATTTGTTCTAGTTCATTAGCCCTTGTGACTCATTGTGTGAACCATTTGTTCTTGTTCATTAGTCCTTGTGACTCGTTGTGTGAACCATTTGTTCTTGTTCATTAGTCCTTGTGACTCGTTGTGTGAATCATTTGTCCTTGTTCATTAGTCCTTGTGACTCGTTGTGTGAACCATTTGTCCTTGTTCATTAGTCATTGTGACTCCTTGTGTGAATCATTTGTTCTAGTTCATTTGCCATTGTGACTCGCTGTGCAAATCATTTGTCCTTGTTAATTAGTCCTTGTGACTCGTTGTAAACCATTTGTCTTTGTTCATTAGTCATTGTGACTCATTGTGTGAATCATTTATCCTTGTTAATTAGTCCTTCTGACTCGTTGTGTAAATCATTTGTTCTAGTTCATTAGTACTTGTGACTCGTTGTGTGAACCATTTGTTCTTGTTTATTAGTCTTTGTGACTCTTTGTGTGAACCATTTGTTCTTGTTCATTAGTCCTTGTGACTCATTGTGTGAATCATTTCTCCTTGTTCATTAGTACTTGTGACTCGTTGTGTGAACCATTTGTCCTTGTTCATTAGTCAATGTGACTCCTTGTGTGAACCATTTGTTCTAGTTCATTAGTCATTGTGACTCGTTTTGTGAATCATTTGTCCTTGTTAATTAGTCCTTGTGACTCGTTGTAAACCATTTGTCTTTGTTCATTAGTCCTTGTGACTCGTGTGAATCATTTGTCCTTGTTAATTAGTCCTTCTGACTCGTTGTGTAAATCATTTGTTCTAGTTCATTAGTCCTTGTGACTCGTTGTGTGAACCATTTGTTCTTGTTTATTAGTCAATGTGACTCCTTGTGTGAATCATTTGTTCTAGTTCATTAGTCATTGTGACTCGTTTTGTGAATCATTTGTCCTAGTTCATTATTCATTATGACTCGTTATGTAAATCATTTGACCTTGTTAATTAGTCCTTGTGACTCCTTGTGTAAACCATTTGTCCTTGTTTATTAGTCATTGTGACTCATTGTGTAAATCATTTGTTCTAGTTCATTAGCCCTTGTGACTCATTGTGTGAACCATTTGTTCTTGTTCATTAGTCCTTGTGACTCGTTGTGTGAACCATTTGTTCTTGTTCATTAGTCCTTGTGACTCGTTGTGTGAATCATTTGTCCTTGTTCATTAGTCCTTGTGACTCGTTGTGTGAACCATTTGTCCTTGTTCATTAGTCATTGTGACTCCTTGTGTGAATCATTTGTTCTAGTTCATTTGCCATTGTGACTCATTTGTGCAAATCATTTGTCCTTGTTAATTAGTCCTTGTGACTCGTTGTAAACCATTTGTCTTTGTTCATTAGTCATTGTGACTCATTGTGTGAATCATTTATCCTTGTTAATTAGTCCTTCTGACTCGTTGTGTAAATCATTTGTTCTAGTTCATTAGTACTTGTGACTCGTTGTGTGAACCATTTGTTCTTGTTTATTAGTCTTTGTGACTCGTTGTGTGAACCATTTGTTCTTGTTCATTAGTCCTTGTGACTCATTGTGTGAATCATTTCTCCTTGTTCATTAGTACTTGTGACTCGTTGTGTGAACCATTTGTCCTTGTTCATTAGTCAATGTGACTCCTTGTGTGAACCATTTGTTCTAGTTCATTAGTCATTGTGACTCGTTTTGTGAATCATTTGTCCTTGTTAATTAGTCCTTGTGACTCGTTGTAAACCGTTTGTCTTTGTTCATTACTCCTTGTGACTCGTGTGAATCATTTGTCCTTGTTAATTAGTCCTTCTGACTCGTTGTGTAAATCATTTGTTCTAGTTCATTAGTCCTTGTGACTCGTTGTGTGAACCATTTGTTCTTGTTTATTAGTCAATGTGACTCCTTGTGTGAATCATTTGTTCTAGTTCATTAGTCATTGTGACTCGTTTTGTGAATCATTTGTCCTAGTTCATTATTCATTATGATTCGTTATGTAAATCATTTGACCTTGTTAATTAGTCCTTGTGACTCCTTGTGCAAACCATTTGTCCTTGTTTATTAGTCATTGTGACTCGTTGTGTAAATCATTTGTTCTAGTTCATTAGCCCTTGTGACTCATTGTGTGAACCATTTGTTCTTGTTCATTAGTCCTTGTGACTCGTTGTGTGAACCATTTGTTCTTGTTCATTAGTCCTTGTGACTCGTTGTGTGAATCATTTGTCCTTGTTCATTAGTCCTTGTGACTCGTTGTGTGAACCATTTGTCCTTGTTCATTAGTCATTGTGACTCCTTGTGTGAATCATTTGTTCTAGTTCATTTGCCATTGTGACTCATTTGTGTAAATCATTTGTCCTTGTTATTTAGTCCTTGTCACTCGTTGTAAACCATTTGTCTTTGTTCATTAGTCATTGTGACTCATTGTGTGAATCATTTGTCCTTGTTAATTAGTCCTTCTGACTCGTTGTGTAAATCATTTGTTCTAGTTCATTAGTCCTTGTGACTCGTTGTGTGAACCATTTGTTCTTGTTTATTAGTCTTTGTGACTCGTTGTGTGAACCATTTGTTCTTGTTCATTAGTCCTTGTGACTCATTGTGTGAATCATTTCTCCTTGTTCATTAGTCCTTGTGACTCGTTGTGTGAACCATTTGTCCTTGTTCATTAGTCAATGTGACTCCTTGTGTGAATCATTTGTTCTAGTTCATTAGTCATTGTGACTCGTTTTGTGAATCATTTGTCCTAATTCATTATTCATTATGACTCGTTATGTAAATCATTTGACCTTGTTAATTAGTCCTCGTGACTCCTTGTGTAAACCATTTGTCCTTGTTTATTAGTCATTGTGACTCGTTGTGTAAATCATTTGTTCTAGTTCATTAGCCCTTGTGACTCATTGTGTGAACCATTTGTTCTTGTTCATTAGTCCTTGTGACTCGTTGTGTGAACCATTTGTTCTTGTTCATTAGTCCTTGTGACTCGTTGTGTGAATCATTTGTCCTTGTTCATTAGTCCTTGTGACTCGTTGTGTGAACCATTTGTCCTTGTTCATTAGTCATTGTGACTCCTTGTGTGAATCATTTGTTCTAGTTCATTTGCCATTGTGACTCGCTGTGCAAATCATTTGTCCTTGTTAATTAGTCCTTGTGACTCGTTGTAAACCATTTGTCTTTGTTCATTAGTCATTGTGACTCATTGTGTGAATCATTTATCCTTGTTAATTAGTCCTTCTGACTCGTTGTGTAAATCATTTGTTCTAGTTCATTAGTACTTGTGACTCGTTGTGTGAACCATTTGTTCTTGTTTATTAGTCTTTGTGACTCGTTGTGTGAACCATTTGTTCTTGTTCATTAGTCCTTGTGACTCATTGTGTGAATCATTTCTCCTTGTTCATTAGTACTTGTGACTCGTTGTGTGAACCATTTGTCCTTGTTCATTAGTCAATGTGACTCCTTGTGTGAACCATTTGTTCTAGTTCATTAGTCATTGTGACTCGTTTTGTGAATCATTTGTCCTTGTTAATTAGTCCTTGTGACTCGTTGTAAACCATTTGTCTTTGTTCATTAGTCCTTGTGACTCGTGTGAATCATTTGTCCTTGTTAATTAGTCCTTCTGACTCGTTGTGTAAATCATTTGTTCTAGTTCATTAGTCCTTGTGACTCGTTGTGTGAACCATTTGTTCTTGTTTATTAGTCAATGTGACTCCTTGTGTGAATCATTTGTTCTAGTTCATTAGTCATTGTGACTCGTTTTGTGAATCATTTGTCCTAGTTCATTATTCATTATGACTCGTTATGTAAATCATTTGACCTTGTTAATTAGTCCTTGTGACTCCTTGTGTAAACCATTTGTCCTTGTTTATTAGTCATTGTGACTCGTTGTGTAAATCATTTGTTCTAGTTCATTAGCCCTTGTGACTCATTGTGTGAACCATTTGTTCTTGTTCATTAGTCCTTGTGACTCGTTGTGTGAACCATTTGTTCTTGTTCATTAGTCCTTGTGACTCGTTGTGTGAATCATTTGTCCTTGTGGAGTAAAACGGCGAGGTGGTCCTTAATCAGCCCATTCTAGGCCAAAAAACGCAGCAACCATACTACAAAAATTAACTCGAAAATGGGCTGTTTTGGAGTAGTATTTTCTCGGTTTTGGGAGGGGGCTGTTTTGGGAGGTTTTATTTGAAACATAAAATGAAAGATATGACTTAAACAAGATCACAAAGCATGTTTAAGCCTAGGATAATACTCTTCCAAAGCACTAAGCAAATGAAAAGAGTTCATCTCCAAACACTAAGTAATGGAGGTTGTTCAAGCACAAAGCAATGAACTAATGAAAGGGTTTTCAAAAACCTCATATTCTCATTCTCATAAACTTCAAATCTGAAATTATTACAAGGGATAGGTGCTCTTTAAATAGAGGCTCAAATTACATCCAAACCATCCATCTAAAAGTAAATCTAAAGGCTACAATTGAAAGCATAAATGGACAAAAGTTAAAGTAGATATTTTACACACAAAAACACTACAAATGGGTCCAAAATAAACAAGCTTGGCAGCCTGTTTAGGCGTGTAAAGCTGCTGGCCATTTTGTTGGTTTTGCTCTTCAATTCCTTTGGCTTCTTTTGGAGACAATAAAGGGGACCATTTGTTGTCATTTTCTCTTAAAAATCTTGCAATTATACTCACCAAAATGCTTTGCAAATTCCTGTCCAGATTTGAACAAAAACGGACAGCCCTTGGACCATTTCGGTTCAAACTCCCTTTGTTGAGAAAAGTTTGTCCTCAAACTTTCGCGGTTAAGAACATGGTATAGCAAAAGACGATTTCAAAAACAAATACAATTTCAGAAAAATGTAGTATAGATGTTAAAGAGGGAAACAACAAGAGCCCATTCTAGTCAAGCACTTAGCAAAGACCGAACCCTCTTGTTAGCCAACTCGATCCGAGCAACACACAAGTGCTCGAACCAAAGCCAACACCCACAAATCAAGCCACGCACAGATTTGTGGTGTCACACCCAAGAACACCACGGACCACCATTTCCCAAGATCGTCTTGGTTTAAGAAAACGCAAGAGCCGAAGCTCTGATACCACTTTGGAGTAAAACGGCGAGGTGGTCCTTAATCAGCCCATTCTAGGCCAAAAAACGCAGCAACCATACTACAAAAATTAACTCGAAAATGGGCTGTTTTGGAGTAGTATTTTCTCGGTTTTGGGAGGGGCTGTTTTGGGAGGTTTTATTTGAAACATAAAATGAAAGATATGACTTAAACAAGATCACAAAGCATGTTTAAGCCTAGGATAATACTCTTCCAAAGCACTAAGCAAATGAAAAGAGTTCATCTCCAAACACTAAGTAATGGAGGTTGTTCAAGCACAAAGCAATGAACTAATGAAAGGGTTTTCAAAAACCTCATATTCTCATTCTCATAAACTTCAAATCTGAAATTATTACAAGGGATAGGTGCTCTTTAAATAGAGGCTCAAATTACATCCAAACCATCCATCTAAAAGTAAATCTAAAGGCTACAATTGAAAGCATAAATGGACAAAAGTTAAAGTAGATATTTTACACACAAAAACACTACAAATGGGTCCAAAATAAACAAGCTTGGCAGCCTGTTTAGGCGTGTAAAGCTGCTGGCCATTTTGTTGGTTTTGCTCTTCAATTCCTTTGGCTTCTTTTGGAGACAATAAAGGGGACCATTTGTTGTCATTTTCTCTTAAAAATCTTGCAATTATACTCACCAAAATGCTTTGCAAATTCCTGTCCAGATTTGAACAAAAACGGACAGCCCTTGGACCATTTCGGTTCACCTTGTTCATTAGTCCTTGTGACTCGTTGTGTGAACCATTTGTCCTTGTTCATTAGTCATTGTGACTCCTTGTGTGAATCATTTGTTCTAGTTCATTTGCCATTGTGACTCGCTGTGCAAATCATTTGTCCTTGTTAATTAGTCCTTGTGACTCGTTGTAAACCATTTGTCTTTGTTCATTAGTCATTGTGACTCATTGTGTGAATCATTTATCCTTGTTAATTAGTCCTTCTGACTCGTTGTGTAAATCATTTGTTCTAGTCCATTAGTACTTGTGACTCGTTGTGTGAACCATTAGTTCTTGTTTATTAGTCTTTGTGACTCGTTGTGTGAACCATTTGTTCTTGTTCATTAGTCCTTGTGACTCATTGTGTGAATCATTTCTCCTTGTTCATTAGTACTTGTGACTCGTTGTGTGAACCATTTGTCCTTGTTCATTAGTCAATGTGACTCCTTGTGTGAACCATTTGTTCTAGTTCATTAGTCATTGTGACTCGTTTTGTGAATCATTTGTCCTTGTTAGTTAGTCCTTGTGACTCGTTGTAAACCATTTGTCTTTGTTCATTAGTCCTTGTGACTCGTGTGAATCATTTGTCCTTGTTAATTAGTCCTTCTGACTCGTTGTGTAAATCATTTGTTCTAATTCATTAGTCCTTGTGACTCGTTGTGTGAACCATTTGTTCTTGTTTATTAGTCAATATGACTCCTTGTGTGAATCATTTGTTCTAGTTCATTAGTCATTGTGACTCGTTTTGTGAATCATTTGTCCTAGTTCATTATTCATTATGATTCGTTATGTAAATCATTTGACCTTGTTAATTAGTCCTTGTGACTCCTTGTGCAAACCATTTGTCCTTGTTTATTAGTCATTGTGACTCGTTGTGTAAATCATTTGTTCTAGTTCATTAGCCCTTGTGACTCATTGTGTGAACCATTTGTTCTTGTTCATTAGTCCTTGTGACTCGTTGTGTGAACCATTTGTTCTTGTTCATTAGTCCTTGTGACTCGTTGTGTGAATCATTTGTCCTTGTTCATTAGTCCTTGTGACTCGTTGTGTAAACCATTTGTCCTTGTTCATTAGTCATTGTGACTCCTTGTGTGAATCATTTGTTCTAGTTCATTTGCCATTGTGACTCGCTGTGTAAATCATTTGTCCTTGTTATTTAGTCCTTGTCACTCGTTGTAAACCATTTGTCTTTGTTCATTAGTCATTGTGACTCATTGTGTGAATCATTTATCCTTGTTAATTAGTCCTTCTGACTCGTTGTGTAAATCATTTGTTCTAGTTCATTAGTCCTTGTGACTCGTTGTGTGAACCATTTGTTCTTGTTTATTAGTCTTTGTGACTCGTTGTGTGAACCATTTGTTCTTGTTCATTAGTCCTTGTGACTCATTGTGTGAATCATTTCTCCTTGTTCATTAGTCCTTGTGACTCGTTGTGTGAACCATTTGTCCTTGTTCATTAGTCAATGTGACTCCTTGTGTGAATCATTTGTTCTAGTTCATTAGTCATTGTGACTCGTTTTGTGAATCATTTGTCCTAATTCATTATTCATCATGACTCGTTATGTAAATCATTTGACCTTGTTAATTAGTCCTTGTGACTCCTTGTGTAAACCATTTGTCCTTGTTTATTAGTCATTGTGACTCGTTGTGTAAATCATTTGTTCTAGTTCATTAGCCCTTGTGACTCGTTGTGAGAACCATTTGTTCTTGTTCATTAGTCCTTGTGACTCGTTGTGTGAACCATTTGTCCTTGTTCATTAGTCCTTGTGACTCGTTGTGTGAATCATTTGTCCTTGTTCATTAGTCCTTGTGACTCGTTGTGTGAACCATTTGTCCTTGTTCATTAGTAATTTTGACTCCTTGTGTGAATCATTTGTTCTAGTTCATTTGTCATTGTGACTCGTTGTGTAAAACATTTGTCCTTGTTAATTAGTCCTTGTGACTCGTTGTAAACCATTTGTCTTTGTTCATTACTCCTTGTGACTCGTTGTGTGAATCATTAGTCCTTGTTAATTAGTCCTTCTGACTCGTTGTGTAAATCATTTGTTCTAGTTCTTTAGTCCTTGTGACTCGTTGTGTGAACCATTTGTTCTTGTTTATTAGTCAATGTGACTCCTTGTGTGAATCATTTGTTCTAGTTCATTAGTCATTGTGACTCGTTTTGTGAATCATTTGTCCTAGTTCATTATTCATTATAACTCGTTATGTAAATCATTTGACCTTGTTAATTAGTCCTTGTTACTCCTTGTGTAAACCATTTGTCCTTGTTTATTAGTCATTGTGACTCGTTGTGTAAATCATTTGTTCTAGTTCATTAGCCCTTGTGACTCATTGTGTGAACCATTTGTTCTTGTTCATTAGTCCTTGTGACTCGTTGTGTGAACCATTTGTTCTTGTTCATTAGTCCTTGTGACTCGTTGTGTGAATCATTTGTCCTTGTTCATTAGTCCTTGTGACTCGTTGTGTGAACCATTTGTCCTTGTTCATTAGTCATTGTGACTCCTTGTGTGAATCATTTGTTCTAGTTCATTTGCCATTGTGACTCATTTGTGCAAATCATTTGTCCTTGTTAGTTAGTCCTTGTGACTCGTTGTAAACCATTTGTCTTTGTTCATTAGTCATTGTGACTCCTTGTGTGAATCATTTGTCCTTGTTAATTAGTCCTTCTGACTCGTTGTGTAAATCATTTGTTCTAGTTCATTAGTCCTTGTGACTCGTTGTGTGAACCATTTGTTCTTGTTTATTAGTCTTTGTGACTCGTTGGTGTGAACCATTTGTTCTTGTTCATTAGTCCTTGTGACTCATTGTGTGAATCATTTCTCCTTGTTCATTAGTCCTTGTGACTCGTTGTGTGAACCATTTGTCCTTGTTCATTAGTCAATGTGACTCCTTGTGTGAATCATTTGTTCTAGTTCATTAGTCATTGTGACTCGTTTTGTGAATCATTTGTCCTAGTTCATTATTCATTATGACTCGTTATGTAAATCATTTGACCTTGTTAATTAGTCCTTGTGACTCCTTGTGTAAACCATTTGTCCTTGTTTATTAGTCATTGTGACTCGTTGTGTAAATCATTTGTTCTAGTTCATTAGCCCTTGTGACTCATTGTGTGAACCATTTGTTCTTGTTCATTAGTCCTTGTGACTCGTTGTGTGAACCATTTGTTCTTGTTCATTAGTCCTTGTGACTGGTTGTGTGAATCATTTGTCCTTGTTCATTAGTCCTTGTGACTCGTTGTGTGAACCATTTGTCCTTGTTCATTAGTCATTGTGACTCCTTGTGTGAATCATTTGTTCTAGTTCATTTGCCATTGTGACTCGCTGTGTAAATCATTTGTCCTTGTTATTTAGTCCTTGTCACTCGTTGTAAACCATTTGTCTTTGTTCATTAGTCATTGTGAGTCATTGTGTGAATCATTTATCCTTGTTAATTAGTCCTTCTGACTCGTTGTGTAAATCATTTGTTCTAGTTCATTAGTCCTTGTGACTCGTTGTGTGAACCATTTGTTCTTGTTTATTAGTCTTTGTGACTCGTTGTGTGAACCATTTGTTCTTGTTCATTAGTCCTTGTGACTCATTGTGTGAATCATTTCTCCTTGTTCATTAGTACTTGTGACTCGTTGTGTGAACCATTTGTCCTTGTTCATTAGTCAATGTGACTCCTTGTGTGAACCATTTGTTCTAGTTCATTAGTCATTGTGACTCGTTTTGTGAATCATTTGTCCTTGTTAATTAGTCCTTGTGACTCGTTGTAAACCATTTGTCTTTGTTCATTAGTCCTTGTGACTCGTGTGAATCATTTGTCCTTGTTAATTAGTCCTTCTGACTCGTTGTGTAAATCATTTGTTCTAGTTCATTAGTCCTTGTGACTCGTTGTGTGAACCATTTGTTCTTGTTTATTAGTCAATGTGACTCCTTGTGTGAATCATTTGTTCTAGTTCATTAGTCATTGTGACTCGTTTTGTGAATCATTTGTCCTAGTTCATTATTCATTATGACTCGTTATGTGAATCATTTGACCTTGTTAATTAGTCCTTGTGACTCCTTGTGTAAACCATTTGTCCTTGTTTATTAGTCATTGTGACTCGTTGTGTAAATCATTTGTTCTAGTTCATTAGCCCTTGTGACTCATTGTGTGAACCATTTGTTCTTGTTCATTAGTCCTTGTGACTCGTTGTGTGAACCATTTGTTCTTGTTCATTAGTCCTTGTGACTCGTTGTGTGAATCATTTGTCCTTGTTCATTAGTCCTTGTGACTCGTTGTGGGAACCATTTGTCCTTATTCATTAGTCATTGTGACTCATTGTGTGAATCATTTGTTCTAGTTCATTTGCCATTGTGACTCGCTGTGCAAATCATTTGTCCTTGTTAATTAGTCCTTGTGACTCGTTGTAAACCATTTGTCTTTGTTCATTACTCATTGTGACTCCTTGTGTGAATCATTTATCCTTGTTAATTAGTCCTTCTGACTCGTTGTGTAAATCATTTGTTCTAGTTCATTAGTCCTTGTGACTCGTTGTGTGAACCATTTGTTCTTGTTTTTAGTCTTTGTGACTCGTTGTGTGAACCATTTGTTCTTGTTCATTAGTCCTTGTGACTCATTGTGTGAATCATTTCTCCTTGTTCATTAGTCCTTGTGACTCGTTGTGTGAACCATTTGTCCTTGTTCATTAGTCCTTGTGACTCGTTGTGTGAACCATTTGTCCTTGTTCATTAGTCCTTGTGACTCGTTGTGTGAATCATTTGTCCTTGTTCATTAGTCCTTGTGACTCGTTGTGTGAACCATTTGTCCTTGTTCATTAGTAATTGTGACTCCTTGTGTGAATCATTTGTTCTAGTTAATTTGTCATTGTGACTCGTTGTGTAAATCATTTGTCCTTGTTAATTAGTCCTTGTGACTCGTTGTAAACCATTTGTCTTTGTTCATTACTCCTTGTGACTCGTTGTGTGAATCACTAGTCCTTGTTAATTAGTCCTTCTGACTCGTTGTGTAAATCATTTGTTCTAGTTCTTTAGTCATTGTGACTCGTTGTGTGAACCATTTGTTCTTGTTTATTAGTCAATGTGACTCCTTGTGTGAATCATTTGTTCTAGTTCATTCGTCATTGTGACTCGTTTTGTGAATCATTTGTCCTAGTTCATTATTCATTATAACTCGTTATGTAAATCATTTGACCTTGTTAATTAGTCCTTGTTACTTCTTGTGTAAACCATTTGTCCTTGTTTATTAGTCATTGTGACTCGTTGTGTAAATCATTTGTTCTAGTTCATTAGCCCTTGTGACTCATTATGTGAACCATTTGTTCTTGTTCATTAGTCCTTGTGACTCGTTGTGTGAACCATTTGTTCTTGTTCATTAGTCCTTGTGACTCGTTGTGTGAATCATTTGTCCTTGTTCATTAGTCCTTGTGACTCGTTGTGTGAACCATTTGTCCTTGTTCATTAGTCTTTGTGACTCCTTGTGTGAATCATTTGTTCTAGTTCATTTGCCATTGTGACTCGCTGTGCAAATCATTTGTCCTTGTTAATTAGTCCTTGTGACTCGTTGTAAACCATTTGTCTTTGTTCATTAGTCATTGTAACTCCTTGTGTGAATCATTTATCCTTGTTAATTAGTCCTTCTGACTCGTTGTGTAAATCATTTGTTCTAGTTCATTAGTCCTTGTGACTCGTTGTGTGAACCATTTGTTCTTGTTTATTAGTCTTTGTGACTCGTTGTGTGAACCATTTGTTCTTGTTCATTAGTCCTTGTGACTAATTTTGTGAATCATTTCTCCTTGTTCATTAGTCCTTGTGACTCGTTGTGTGAACCATTTGTCCTTGTTCATTAGTCAATGTGACTCCTTGTGTGAATCATTTGTTCTAGTTCATTAGTCATTGTGACTCGTTTTGTGAATCATTTGTCCTAATTCATTATTCATTTTGACTCGTTATGTAAATCATTTGACCTTGTTAATTATTCCTTGTGACTCCTTGTGTAAACCATTTGTTCTTGTTTATTAGTCATTGTGACTCGTTGTGTAAATCATTTGTTCTAGTTCATTAGCCCTTGTGACTCGTTGTGTGAACCATTTGTTTTTGTTCATTAGTCCTTGTGACTCGTTGTGTGAACCATTTGTTCTTGTTCATTAGTCCTTGTGACTCGTTGTGTGAACCATTTGTCCTTGTTCATTAGTAATTGTGACTCCTTGTGTGAAACATTTGTTCTAGTTCATTTGTCATTGTGACTCGTTGTAAAAATCATTTGTCCTTGTGACTCGTTGTAAACCATTTGTCTTTGTTCATTACTCCTTGTGACTCGTTGTGTGAACCATTAGTCCTTGTTCATTAGTCAATGTGTAACACCCCGGCCCAAACCGGGTCGGGAGCGGTTACTTATGATAGCTCACCAGGCTGTGTACATGGCCCACAGATCAACACAGGTCCTTTACAGCGCATTTTGTCCTCACTCATGTGCATCCCGGAAACCTTCCCAGGAGGTCACCCATCCTAAGACTACTCCCAGTCAAGCACGCTTAACTTTGGAGTTCTTTCGCATGGATGACCATAAAAGAAAGTGCACTTTGTTGATATGAGTAGTACTTCCAATCCCTTTAAGCACTAGTCACTTAAGCCTATCACTGGACCTCTTCAATTACCGTGGGGTGTTACAGTCACCCCCACTTGAAGAACGCAACGTCCTCGTTGCGCCTGGGAGCATAACCGCTAACCCAGAATCCTCCCCCGCTAGG
Source organism: Silene latifolia (assembly GCF_048544455.1). Classification (NCBI taxonomy): domain Eukaryota; kingdom Viridiplantae; phylum Streptophyta; class Magnoliopsida; order Caryophyllales; family Caryophyllaceae; genus Silene; species Silene latifolia. The sequence continues at coordinate 478,010 of NW_027413131.1, read as the reverse complement.
TGGGTGATCACAATGGAGCGTATAACAACTGCCTCCAGGAGCGTATAACAACTGCCTCCCATCACCACACGGTCGCGGGTTGCTCGATACCACTTGTAACACCCCGCCCAAACCGGGTCGGGAGCGGTTACTTATGATAGCTCACCAGGCTTTGTACATGGCCCACGATCAACACAGTCCTTTACGGCGCATTTTGTCCTCACTCATGTGCATCCCGGAAACCTTCCCAGGAGGTCACCCATCCTAAGACTACTCCCAGTCAAGCACGCTTAACTTTGGAGTTCTTTCGCATGGATGACCATAAAAGAAAGTGCACTTTGTTGATATGAGTAGTACTTCCAATCCCTTTAAGCACTAGTCATTTAAGCCTATCACTGGACCTCTTCAATTACCGTGGGGTGTTACAGTTGTAACACCCGCGAATTTTCTATTTTGGCAATTATAATTTAATTAACCGTTTCATTGTCTTATTTATATTTTAATTATTTAATTTAATTAATTTCATTATTAAGCATGATTTTTATAAATATTATATTTTTAAAGCTTAAGTTATACAAAATAAATATTTTGGTCGGATAATAATGATAATAATAATAATATCTCCCGTCTTGAGTTATAGTGGGCTTGAGACGAAAATTCTAGCGGAAACCGACTCAATTTGAGTTGTTGGGCTTTTTATAACTTATGGGCCTTTTCTCCTTCTCTTTTCTTTTCATAAAACCCTCACCTAACACCTCACAACTTCATCTCCCTCTTCATTTTTCTGAAATTCATCTTCAACAACCCTCACCATTTTTATACATCTATCTTACAAATCTTCAAAACACCATATTTTGCTCAATTCTTATCCGATTCAAGTGATTTTCGCGTCTATCTCTTCCTCTCATCGCCCTCCTTCTTTCTAGGTAAGAAAAGATCCGACTTTCCTCCATTATTGGGGCTGTCGAGCCATCCTCTATATGGTACCCTTTTTCTAGTTTCGATTTTTAGTCTTATTTTGTGTTTTCTTATGTTTAGGAGAAAGGTGAGTTGGCCCTAAGTGGATTCTTGCTTGTGAGACGATTACATTAGAGATTAAGAGCAAAAAGGTAACGGTGATGGGTTACTCGACATTATGTCAAATTTGTGTGTTTATATTTTGTAGTTTGTTCATATGTATGTTAAAGTTTGAATCTTTTCTTGTTTCACATGTATGTTGTTGAATGAGTTTGTATGAACAACCATCTCATGGTTGGTTGAAGAGTTTTAAGCATGTTGTTACATTGATTTTCAATTGGGTAAAGTTGTGATGTTTGGATGAATTAATTGTTTGATTTTGGGTCAAAATCTTGTGCTTGAATCCATCAAGATGTGTGACAATTACATTCTTGTGGTTTCTATTAGGTATTATTGTGTTAACATGTATATTTAAGAGGAATTTGGGATGAAAAATTGGTAGGAATCGACTTTCGGAAAGGGTAGGAAATTGTCGTGCAAACAGTCCGGTGGCAGGGGAAAACCGCAGGCTCCGGCACCCACCGCAGGCTCCGGCACCCACCGCAGGCTCCGGCCACTATCGCAGGCTGCGGTTTAAGCCTGACCAGTTTTCGTAAAATGGCCATAACTTCTTCGTTACTTGTTTGTTTGAGGCTTATGACCTACCGTTAGAACCGTAAGAGGATAAGCTATCACCTCCAACTGGTTTCACCTCATTATCATGTATAGAACTCAAGTTATGACCGTTTGAAGTTGACCCTTGTTGTAGTCGAGTACTAAACTTGTTGTTATAGATTGGGTTTTGAGTTTCTTGTTGGGTATGCATCTTAACTTTGGTTCTAATGCTTGTGTATGATGTGTTGAGACTCTTTTATCATGGGAGTACTTGATATTTGTTATACTCTTATACTTATACATGCTTCACATGAATTGTTTACGTTATGTTTGTGCAATCATTGTTACTCGTACTTGTGACCGGAGCGTGACGGTTTACATTGTGTGACTACTCGACATTCCTTATTTATTTGCCCTCGGCCATTGGGTCACGATTATGTGCCATTGTTTCCGAGTTGGGCTGTCTTCCTTCCGCCTCTTCGGACCTTGGGGTACGGATAGGTACCATGGTTCCGATTTGGGGTTACTCGACCTTGGGGCACGGCTAGGTGTCATGGATCGAGTCTTGGATACGATTTGGGATTGTATGTCGAATCGGGTGTCGTCCATCCCGAGAGTCTGGCCAGATTTAGACTAGGACCGTATTATGATCGTCGTCCTACCAGGAGGTTGGAGTCTAGAGGTTTGTCTTGTTTTGAGTCAATCCTTTGTAAATGTCTTGCTTGTTACGGTCATTGGCGTGTTCTTATATACGAGAGTGCACGTCTTCTATAACTATTTGTGAGAGTCTTGGTCCTATCGGATACTAGTGGTGAGATGCAAGCCTCTAGTTGCGATATGATCGCCGGGATTGATGTTCCCATCCGTTCTTATGGTGAGATGTAAGCCATAAGTATGAATGTGACATTAGTAGCCACGTCCCGTGCTATGGTTGTTAAGAGGTTTTCAAAGGAATGGCTATTGGTTTCCATCCATGTATTTTCTATTCAATTGATCCGTTGTTTACCTTCTTCATATGATTCGATGCCTAATCTCATATCCATGTTTTGGTTACCTTGAATGCGTGTTTAATATAATGTACCATGCCTATCTCATTAAGAATGCAATATGCCTATCTCGTTATGATTATCGTTATATTCCCTTGTCCATATTATTCAAGTATGATGCATGATCAATATGTTTAATTAAGTTCTTGCTTATGTGCATTTTGACATATTGTGGCTGGGAGAACCCTGAGTTACTCCCCACTGACTGTGGCGTTCATGTTTACATGAATGACGGGTTTGTGATGCAGATTATGGGGAAGACGTGTGAGCTAGCGAGAACGTTGAACCTTGGACCTTAGTTATAGGTTGCTTAGACTCACCTATCGTTAGACTTGTGTTTATTCGTGGGATATCTTTTCCCCAACGCACTTGTTTTAAATTGTAAAACTTAATTATCTTTCTTTTCATTTTTGTTTGATCACTTATGGTGAATTTCGCACTTTAAACTCTTAAAGGTTTTTTTTAAATCTCGTAATTTCCGCTTTATTTTTGATGCCCTATCGAGGGGTCTCACAGTTGGTATCAGAGCATATGTTGCTCCCGACGCACACACGTGTACCCCGAATTTAAATTGAACTTGACCTCAAATAATAAATGAGAGATGGGTAGGACTAAGGACCTAAGTTGGTAGTCTCTTTGTGCATGCTATATGTTAGGTGCTAACATGGTTGACTCTTTGGTGTCTTGAGAAGATGGTACGACCAACCAAGGTGGAGAATACTATCATGGAAGCCCTTACTCTAATTCTTCGGAATCAACGGAATGCCAATGCTCATGTGAATCATCGCCCTATCCGCCGTGGCAAGAGGCCATCTGTGCCCTCATCCTCGTCTTATCCTAGCAAGAAGAGGTTGGTGCCGAGAGTCCAAGGACAAGGAGTACAAGACCATGGAGGACAAGAGCCGATGGTGCAAGAGCCGAAAGGACAAGTACCTACATCTACTAATAGGCTTAAGGAGAACCGCAAGTGCTTCAAGTGTGGGCAAACTTATCACCCCGGGATTGGATGCTATGCTATGCCCTTGAAGTGTTACCATTGCAAGAAGCCCGAACATCTCTTCAGGAATTGCCCCGAGAAGAAAACTATCCCTCCTCCTCTCCCTCATGCTCCGGAAGCCGAGCCAAGAAGAGTCACTCTTGTCGAGAATCAAGTCGGAACCGCCGTTCCTCCCGACACCGTTATGGGTGTGTTTTCTATCCTTGATCCACCTTTCCTTACTTTTATCCCGTGATGCTCATCCCTCCTTTCTAAACTCTCTTTTGCTTTACCTTGGAAGCTAGGTTGGTACCCGCCCGACCTATCCCATGTTTTTGTTTCTCCTTCCATAACATCTTGCTTAAGGAACTCTTTCTCTTGAAGGATTTCCTTACCGTCTCGAAGATACCTTCCTCTCTTTGAGTGCCTTGTCATATTCCCTTATCTGTGTGCTTCTATGCCTTTCGCAACTCTTATTCCATATCTTAGGAGTTGTCTTTGTACCTTTTCTCCTTATAATGCCCCTCGTGTATACCTTCATCTTTGCCTTATGGAATGTTAACTCGGTCGGATAAGTTGGCTTTTGTGGAGTTTGTTTGTGTTTTGACCCTTAACCCCGGTTTTGAGAGGTCGGGATGTCGAAAAAGACTTAGGTAAGGTGATGATAAATACTTAGTGATTCTTATACCTAGTTCCTTGACCAAGTAAGTATAATTGATTGGTGGATTCTTCGTGTCAGGAATAAGTTGCCTATGTGATTAAAGTTATAGAACTTGGCTTTGTTGTTTATGTTTGGGATTTGAAAGCTTAGTAGGTTGAGCGTCGTCACCTTAGGAGAATATGAGATAGATTTATGATAGAAGCCTTGAATAGAACCCATTCTTAGATGTTAAAGGTCCCAAATAGAATGGTGATGTGATTTGATATTAGTTTTCCCTTGAAGAATTTGGTTGAGAAGTCTTTGTTAATTCGTTCTTTGGTTTTTAAAACATCGAGGTTGTGTCGAGAACTTGAGATAAAGAGACGTTGTTATACTTGAGTGGTAGACTTACTTTAGGGATATCCTAATATGTGATAGGATAGGTGAACAATGAGTCTAACCAATGTATCAACCCTTAAGCGAGCGTTTATTTTTACCTTGATCAGCCATAGAGGTGTAACCCTTGAAGAGAGACTTGCATATAAGGAATGAGATGAATTGTCTTAACCCATGTTTTGGAATTTGGTTGTTTTGTTATGATGGTACAATATCCTAATAGGCGTGACCCTGTTAGAAAGAACCTTAAGTCTTAGAAAGCGTATGGGTTAAGCCTTGAAGTCCTCATTCGTACCATTAATCATCTTCCTTCCCTCCGCTTATACCTTGATTAGATTTAATTCTTAAGCATAAAAGTTACTTGTCGTTTCCTTGACTTGAATACCTCTCTAATTCTAATGTCTCTTACTTGTGTTAACTAGTTACCTTTATTGTTGACTCCTTTAATCTCACACCTCGTCATGTTCATGTATCCCTTTGAAATTTCCTATCATTTCTTGACCTAGTTATTACCCTTTGTTTCTTTAGTGGAGTGATGGCTTTGTTGGCTACGTTGTAGAGTGAGTGAGATGCCCTTGAGGATTCTTTGCAAACCTTGATTTCGTCAAAATTGGATTAGTGGCACTTGAGTTGAGTTGGGTAGGAAAAATTGTATGACAATCTATTTACTTTTGGTTGGTGGTCTTTAAGATTTGGGGAATGTGATCATTTAGGCTTGTGAATTCGGGTGTGAATAAGATTTTGGTTTGGAGTGTTAGAAAGTATAAAGACCTGGAGATTTTGACCTTTGATTTAGGATTTTACCATAGTGAGAACTCCTAGTAGTCGATAGTTGGTTATGTGTGTAACTCTTTTAGTAGTTTTGATGTTTCATGGAAATCGTTTATAGATGATTTATATTTGAGAGTTATGGAATCACAATTGTGATGGAGTGACTTGACCCACGGGGTAGCATAGGAGTAAATTGTGAGTATTTTGAGGAAATTTTTGGGAGTTATGTGGTTATGAGTTTAGTGGTTAGGAAGTTTTCGGGCCGTTCGGGGTGACTTTGTTGTTCGAGATTTAAGTATCTAGTGTTTCCTTGTTGCCTAACTTCCCGTCCTCTTTGACCATAAGTGTTTCCGTTCATACCTCTCTTCCTCGTTTATGCTTGCTCCTCCTTTAGAATTTGATGCTAACCTATGGAATTCAATCTTTGATAGCCTGGTAGATTCGATTTCAACTCTTCTCCTAGGAAGTTCATCCTATCTCTTTGTTGGTTAAGTTTGAACCCTCTTAGCGTATCTTGTTTTCATGATATCTAAGTTACTTTTCAATTCATAAAATTTCTAAACGTTTCAAACTACCATTTTTGGTTCGTCGTTAAAGGTTTATGTTACTTTTACTAAACCCTACCTATTTTAAGAGTTCAAAAACGAAAATTTGATTTAGTTATCCTTTTGTCCTACGAGTATAACTCCTTTTTATTGATTTTTAATTGCTAAACCCGAGTTACTTTTAACTTTGCTCAATTTCTAACTAGCTTTGGTCTACTTATGATTTCGTTGTCAAAAGTTTAATATTATATTTTCAGGAATTTGACTTCCTTTTTAATTTAGAAATGAAGCCTCTACTTCTATTTTGACCTTTGCAAAAGAAAATTTGAGTGAATTGCCTTCTCTTTTGATTTTGACGTTGATCGGATGTTAGAACTCGTTATTTGAAACGTTTAATAACTTGTTCTGCGCTTGTCGGCGAATGATTTTTGTTTTAAATTTGTCTTAGACTTGGAAAGTTAGCGTTCTTGTGTGCACGACAAGAGCAATTTCGTTCCATGAATGAGACTTATACTTTTGAAAACTCTTCATCAATGTCTTTGAAAGTATTTTGATTTTTGATTTATACAAATGATTTGCTTTTGACCATATCTTTGATTTGGAATGTGATGTTCTTGAATGCGCAACGAGAGCATTTTCGTTCCTTTGATGAGAATCTGGTTCTGTCGGAAAATTTTAATTGAGACTTCTGAAAGGATTTTGATTCTTACGATAAGTAACCTTTTGAATGTTTTAGTTACCTAATTCAAAATTCCGGTTTTATTTTATACGACATTTCATTTCCATTTTCAAGTTTCGAGGACGAAACTTTTTAAAAGATGGGGTGATTGTAACACCCGCGAATTTTCTATTTTGGCAATTATAATTTAATTAACCGTTTCATTGTCTTATTTATATTTTAATTATTTAATTTAATTAATTTCATTATTAAGCATGATTTTTATAAATATTATATTTTTAAAGCTTAAGTTATACAAAATAAATATTTTGGTCGGATAATAATGATAATAATAATAATATCTCCCGTCTTGAGTTATAGTGGGCTTGAGACGAAAATTCTAGCGGAAACCGACTCAATTTGAGTTGTTGGGCTTTTTATAACTTATGGGCCTTTTCTCCTTCTCTTTTCTTTTCATAAAACCCTCACCTAACACCTCACAACTTCATCTCCCTCTTCATTTTTCTGAAATTCATCTTCAACAACCCTCACCATTTTTATACATCTATCTTACAAATCTTCAAAACACCATAATTTGCTCAATTCTTATCCGATTCAAGTGATTTTCGCGTCTATCTCTTCCTCTCATCGCCCTCCTTCTTTCTAGGTAAGAAAAGATCCGACTTTCCTCCATTATTGGGGCTGTCGAGCCATCCTCTATATGGTACCCTTTTTCTAGTTTCGATTTTTAGTCTTATTTTGTGTTTTCTTATGTTTAGGAGAAAGGTGAGTTGGCCCGGAAGTGGATTCTTGCTTGTGAGACGATTACATTAGAGATTAAGAGCAAAAAGGTAACGGTGATGGGTTACTCGACATTATGTCAAATTTGTGTGTTTATATTTTGTAGTTTGTTCATATGTATGTTAAAGTTTGAATCTTTTCTTGTTTCACATGTATGTTGTTGAATGAGTTTGTATGAACAACCATCTCATGGTTGGTTGAAGAGTTTTAAGCATGTTGTTACATTGATTTTCAATTGGGTAAAGTTGTGATGTTTGGATGAATTAATTGTTTGATTTTGGGTCAAAATCTTGTGCTTGAATCCATCAAGATGTGTGACAATTACATTCTTGTGGTTTCTATTAGGTATTATTGTGTTAACATGTATATTTAAGAGGAATTTGGGATGAAAAATTGGTAGGAATCGACTTTCGGAAAGGGTAGGAAATTGTCGTGCAAACAGTCCGGTGGCAGGGGAAAACCGCAGGCTCCGGCACCCACCGCAGGCTCCGGCACCCACCGCAGGCTCCGGCCACTATCGCAGGCTGCGGTTTAAGCCTGACCAGTTTTCGTAAAATGGCCATAACTTCTTCGTTACTTGTTTGTTTGAGGCTTATGACCTACCGTTAGAACCGTAAGAGGATAAGCTATCACCTCCAACTGGTTTCACCTCATTATCATGTATAGAACTCAAGTTATGACCGTTTGAAGTTGACCCTTGTTGTAGTCGAGTACTAAACTTGTTGTTATAGATTGGGTTTTGAGTTTCTTGTTGGGTATGCATCTTAACTTTGGTTCTAATGCTTGTGTATGATGTGTTGAGACTCTTTTATCATGGGAGTACTTGATATTTGTTATACTCTTATACTTATACATGCTTCACATGAATTGTTTACGTTATGTTTGTGCAATCATTGTTACTCGTACTTGTGACCGGAGCGTGACGGTTTACATTGTGTGACTACTCGACATTCCTTATTTATTTGCCCTCGGCCATTGGGTCACGATTATGTGCCATTGTTTCCGAGTTGGGCTGTCTTCCTTCCGCCTCTTCGGACCTTGGGGTACGGATAGGTACCATGGTTCCGATTTGGGGTTACTCGACCTTGGGGCACGGCTAGGTGTCATGGATCGAGTCTTGGATACGATTTGGGATTGTATGTCGAATCGGGTGTCGTCCATCCCGAGAGTCTGGCCAGATTTAGACTAGGACCGTATTATGATCGTCGTCCTACCAGGAGGTTGGAGTCTAGAGGTTTGTCTTGTTTTGAGTCAATCCTTTGTAAATGTCTTGCTTGTTACGGTCATTGGCGTGTTCTTATATACGAGAGTGCACGTCTTCTATAACTATTTGTGAGAGTCTTGGTCCTATCGGATACTAGTGGTGAGATGCAAGCCCCTAGTTGCGATATGATCGCCGGGATTGATGTTCCCATCCGTTCTTATGGTGAGATGTAAGCCATAAGTATGAATGTGACATTAGTAGCCACGTCCCGTGCTATGGTTGTTAAGAGGTTTTCAAAGGAATGGCTATTGGTTTCCATCCATGTATTTTCTATTCAATTGATCCGTTGTTTACCTTCTTCATATGATTCGATGCCTAATCTCATATCCATGTTTTGGTTACCTTGAATGCGTGTTTAATATAATGTACCATGCCTATCTCATTAAGAATGCAATATGCCTATCTCGTTATGATTATCGTTATATTCCCTTGTCCATATTATTCAAGTATGATGCATGATCAATATGTTTAATTAAGTTCTTGCTTATGTGCATTTTGACATATTGTGGCCGGGAGAACCACGAGTTACTCCCCACTTTTTGTGGCGTTCATGTTTACATGAATGACAGGTTTGTGATGCAGATTATGGGGAAGACGTGTGAGCTAGCGAGAACGTTGAACCTTGGACCTTAGTTATAGGTTGCTTAGACTCACCTATCGTTAGACTTGTGTTTATTCGTGGGATATCTTTTCCCCAACGCACTTGTTTTAAATTGTAAAACTTAATTATCTTTCTTTTCATTTTTGTTTGATCACTTATGGTGAATTTCGCACTTTAAACTCTTAAAGGTTTTTTTTAAATCTCGTAATTTCCGCTTTATTTTTGATGCCCTATCGAGGGGTCTCACACAATGTGACTCCTTGTGTGAACCATTTGTTCTAGTTCATTAGTCATTGTGACTCGTTTTGTGAATCATTTGTCCTTGTTAATTAGTCCTTGTGACTCGTTGTAAACCATTTGTCTTTGTTCATTAGTCCTTGTGACTCGTGTGAATCATTTGTCCTTGTTAATTAGTCCTTCTGACTCGTTGTGTAAATCATTTGTTCTAGTTCATTAGTCCTTGTGACTCGTTGTGTGAACCATTTGTTCTTGTTTATTAGTCAATGTGACTCCTTGTGTGAATCATTTGTTCTAGTTCATTAGTCATTGTGACTCGTTTTGTGAATCATTTGTCCTAGTTCATTATTCATTATGACTCGTTATGTAAATCATTTGACCTTGTTAATTAGTCCTTGTGACTCCTTGTGTAAACCATTTGTCCTTGTTTATTAGTCATTGTGACTCGTTGTGTAAATCATTTGTTCTAGTTCATTAGCCCTTGTGACTCATTGTGTGAACCATTTGTTCTTGTTCATTAGTCCTTGTGACTCGTTGTGTGAACCATTTGTTCTTGTTCATTAGTCCTTGTGACTCGTTGTGTGAATCATTTGTCCTTGTTCATTAGTCCTTGTGACTCGTTGTGTGAACCATTTGTCATTGTTCATTAGTCATTGTGACTCCTTGTGTGAATCATTTGTTCTAGTTCATTTGCCATTGTGACTCGCTGTGCAAATCATTTGTCCTTGTTAATTAGTCCTTGTGACTCGTTGTAAACCATTTGTCTTTGTTCATTAGTCATTGTGACTCATTGTGTGAATCATTTATCCTTGTTAATTAGTCCTTTCGACTCGTTGTGTAAATCATTTGTTCTAGTTCATTAGTCCTTGTGACTCGTTGTGTGAACCATTTGTTCTTGTTTATTAGTCTTTGTGACTCGTTGTGTGAACCATTTGTTCTTGTTCATTAGTCCTTGTGACTCATTGTGTGAATCATTTCTCCTTATTCATTAGTCCTTGTGACTCGTTGTGTGAACCATTTGTCCTTGTTCATTAGTCAATGTGACTCCTTGTGTGAATCATTTGTTCTAGTTCATTAGTCATTGTGACTCGTTTTGTGAATCATTTGTCCTAATTCATTATTCATTATGACTCGTTATGTAAATCATTTGACCTTGTTAATTAGTCCTTGTGACTCCTTGTGTAAACCATTTGTCCTTGTTTATTAGTCATTGTGACTCGTTGTGTAAATCATTTGTTCTAGTTCATTAGCCCTTGTGACTCGTTGTGTGAACCATTTGTTCTTGTTCATTAGTCCTTGTGACTCGTTGTGTGAACCATTTGTCCTTGTTCATTAGTCCTTGTGACTCGTTGTGTGAATCATTTGTCCTTGTTCATTAGTCCTTGTGACTCGTTGTGTGAACCATTTGTCCTTGTTCATTAGTAATTTTGACTCCTTGTGTGAATCATTTGTTCTAGTTCATTTGTCATTGTGACTCGTTGTGTAAAACATTTGTCCTTGTTAATTAGTCCTTGTGACTCGTTGTAAACCATTTGTCTTTGTTCATTACTCCTTGTGACTCGTTGTGTGAATCATTAGTCCTTGTTAATTAGTCCTTGTGACTCGTTGTGTAAATCATTTGTTCTAGTTCTTTAGTCCTTGTGACTCGTTGTGTGAACCATTTGTTCTTGTTTATTAGTCAATGTGACTCCTTGTGTGAATCATTTGTTCTAGTTCATTAGTCATTGTGACTCGTTTTGTGAATCATTTGTCTTAGTTCATTATTCATTATAACTCGTTTGTGTAAATCATTTGACCTTGTTAATTAGTCCTTGTTACTCCTTGTGTAAACCATTTGTCCTTGTTTATTAGTCATTGTGACTCGTTGTGTAAATCATTTGTTCTAGTTCATTAGCTCTTGTGACTCATTGTGTGAACCATTTGTTCTTGTTCATTAGTCCTTGTGACTCGTTGTGTGAACCATTTGTTCTTGTTCATTAGTCCTTGTGACTCGTTGTGTGAAACATTTGTCCTTGTTCATTAGTCCTTGTGACTCGTTGTGTGAACCATTTGTCCTTGTTCATTAGTCATTGTGACTCCTTGTGTGAATCATTTGTTCTAGTTCATTTGTCATTGTGACTCTTTGTGTAAATCATTTGTCCTTGTTAATTAGTCCTTGTGACTCGTTGTAAACCATTTGTCTTTGTTCATTAGTCATTGTGACTCCTTGTGTGAATCATTTGTCCTTGTTAATTAGTCCTTTCGACTCGTTGTGTAAATCATTTGTTCTAGTTCATTAGTCCTTGTGACTCGTTGTGTGAACCATTTGTTCTTGTTTATTAGTCTTTGTGACTCGTTGTGTGAACCATTTGTTCTTGTTCATTAGTCCTTGTGACTCATTGTGTGAATCATTTCTCCTTGTTCATTAGTCCTTGTGACTCGTTGTGTGAACCATTTGTCCTTGTTCATTAGTCAATGTGACTCCTTGTGTGAATCATTTGTTCTAGTTCATTAGTCATTGTGACTCGTTTTGTGAATCATTTGTCCTAGTTCATTATTCATTATGACTCGTTATGTAAATCATTTGACCTTGTTAATTAGTCCTTGTGACTCCTTGTGTAAACCATTTGTCCTTGTTTATTAGTCATTGTGACTCGTTGTGTAAATCATTTGTTCTAGTTCATTAGCCCTTGTGACTCATTGTGTGAACCATTTGTTCTTGTTCATTAGTCCTTGTGACTCGTTGTGTGAACCATTTGTTCTTGTTCATTAGTCATTGTGACTCGTTGTGTGAATCATTTGTCCTTGTTCATTAGTCCTTGTGACTCGTTGTGTGAACCATTTGTCCTTGTTCATTAGTCATTGTGACTCCTTGTGTGAATCATTTGTTCTAGTTCATTTGCCATTGTGACTCGCTGTGTAAATCATTTGTCCTTGTTATTTAGTCCTTGTCACTCGTTGTAAACCATTTGTCTTTGTTCATTAGTCATTGTGACTCGTTGTGTGAATCATTAGTCCTTGTTAATTAGTCCTTCTGACTCGTTGTGTAAATCATTTGTTCTAGTTCTTTAGTCCTTGTGACTCGTTGTGTGAACCATTTGTTCTTTGTTCATTAGTCATTGTGACTCATTGTGTGAATCATTTATCCTTGTTAATTAGTCCTTCTGACTCGTTGTGTAAATCATTTGTTCTAGTTCATTAGTACTTGTGACTCGTTGTGTGAACCATTTGTTCTTGTTTATTAGTCTTTGTGACTCGTTGTGTGAACCATTTGTTCTTGTTCATTAGTCCTTGTGACTCATTGTGTGAATCATTTCTCCTTGTTCATTAGTACTTGTGACTCGTTGTGTGAACCATTTGTCCTTGTTCATTAGTCAATGTGACTCCTTGTGTGAACCATTTGTTCTAGATCATTAGTCATTGTGACTCGTTTTGTGAATCATTTGTCCTTGTTAATTAGTCCTTGTGACTCGTTGTAAACCATTTGTCTTTGTTCATTAGTCCTTGTGACTCGTTGTGAACCATTTGTCCTTGTTAATTAGTCCTTTCGACTCGTTGTGTAAATCATTTGTTCTAGTTCATTAGTCCTTGTGACTCGTTGTGTGAACCATTTGTTCTTGTTTATTAGTCAATGTGACTCCTTGTGTGAATCATTTGTTCTAGTTCATTAGTCATTGTGACTCGTTTTGTGAATCATTTGTCCTAGTTCATTATTCATTATGACTCGTTATGTAAATCATTTGACCTTGTTAATTAGTCCTTGTGACTCCTTGTGTAAACCATTTGTCCTTGTTTATTAGTCATTGTGACTCGTTGTGTAAATCATTTGTTCTAGTTCATTAGCCCTTGTGACTCATTGTGTGAACCATTTGTTCTTGTTCATTAGTCCTTGTGACTCGTTGTGTGAACCATTTGTTCTTGTTCATTAGTCCTTGTGACTCGTTGTGTGAATCATTTGTCCTTGTTCATTAGTCCTTGTGACTCGTTGTGTGAACCATTTGTCCTTATTCATTAGTCATTGTGACTCATTGTGTGAATCATTTGTTCTAGTTCATTTGCCATTGTGACTCGCTGTGCAAATCATTTGTCCTTGTTAATTAGTCCTTGTGACTCGTTGTAAACCATTTGTCTTTGTTCATTACTCATTGTGACTCCTTGTGTGAATCATTTATCCTTGTTAATTAGTCCTTCTGACTCGTTGTGTAAATCATTTGTTCTAGTTCATTAGTCCTTGTGACTCGTTGTGTGAACCATTTGTTCTTGTTTATTAGTCTTTGTGACTCGTTGTGTGAACCATTTGTTCTTGTTCATTAGTCCTTGTGACTCATTGTGTGAATCATTTCTCCTTGTTCATTAGTCCTTGTGACTCATTGTGTGAACCATTTGTCCTTGTTCATTAGTCCTTGTGACTCGTTGTGTGAACCATTTGTCCTTGTTCATTAGTCCTTGTGACTCGTTGTGTGAATCATTTGTCCTTGTTCATTAGTCCTTGTGACTCGTTGTGTGAACCATTTGTCCTTGTTCATTAGTAATTGTGACTCCTTGTGTGAATCATTTGTTCTAGTTAATTTGTCATTGTGACTCGTTGTGTAAATCATTTGTCCTTGTTAATTAGTCCTTGTGACTCGTTGTAAACCATTTGTCTTTGTTCATTAGTCCTTGTGACTCGTTGTGTGAATCATTTGTCCTTGTTAATTAGTCCTTGTGACTCGTTGTGTAAATCATTTGTTCTAGTTCTTTAGTCCTTGTGACTCGTTGTGTGAACCATTTGTTCTTGTTTATTAGTCAATGTGACTCCTTGTGTGAATCATTTGTTCTAGTTCATTAGTCATTGTGACTCGTTTTGTGAATCATTTGTCCTAGTTCATTATTCATTATAACTCGTTATGTAAATCATTTGACCTTGTTAATTAGTCCTTGTGACTCCTTGTGTAAACCATTTGTCCTTGTTTATTAGTCATTGTGACTCGTTGTGTAAATCATTTGTTCTAGTTCATTAGCCCTTGTGACTCATTGTGTGAACCATTTGTTCTTGTTCATTAGTCCTTGTGACTCGTTGTGTGAACCATTTGTTCTTGTTCATTAGTCCTTGTGACTCGTTGTGTGAATCATTTGTCCTTGTTCATTAGTCCTTGTGACTCGTTGTGTGAACCATTTGTCCTTGTTCATTAGTCATTGTGACTCCTTGTGTGAATCATTTGTTCTAGTTCATTTGCCATTGTGACTCGCTGTGCAAATCATTTGTCCTTGTTAATTAGTCCTTGTGACTCGTTGTAAACCATTTGTCTTTGTTCATTAGTCATTGTGACTCCTTGTGTGAATCATTTATCCTTGTTAATTAGTCCTTCTGACTCGTTGTGTAAATCATTTGTTCTAGTTCATTAGTCTTTGTGACTCGTTGTGTGAACCATTTGTTCTTGTTTATTAGTCTTTGTGACTCGTTGTGTGAACCATTTGTTCTTGTTCATTAGTCCTTGTGACTAATTTTGTGAATGATTTCTCCTTGTTCATTAGTCCTTGTGACTCGTTGTGTGAACCATTTGTCCTTGTTCATTAGTCAATGTGACTCCTTGTGTGAATCATTTGTTCTAGTTCATTAGTCATTGTGACTCGTTTTGTGAATCATTTGTCCTAATTCATTATTCATTTTGACTCGTTATGTAAATCATTTGACCTTGTTAATTATTCCTTGTGACTCCTTGTGTAAACCATTTGTTCTTGTTTATTAGTCATTGTGACTCGTTGTGTAAATCATTTGTTCTAGTTCATTAGCCCTTGTGACTCGTTGTGTGAACCATTTGTTTTTGTTCATTAGTCCTTGTGACTCGTTGTGTGAACCATTTGTCCTTGTTCATTAGTAATTGTGACTCCTTGTGTGAAACATTTGTTCTAGTTCATTTGTCATTGTGACTCGTTGTAAAAATCATTTGTCCTTGTTAATTAGTCCTTGTGACTCGTTGTAAACCATTTGTCTTTGTTCATTACTCCTTGTGAGTCGTTGTGTGAATCATTAGTCCTTGTTAATTACTCCTTCTGACTCATTGTGTAAATCATTTGTTCTAGTTCTTTAGTCCTTGTGACTCGTTGTGTGAACCATTTGTTCTTGTTTATTAGTCAATATGACTCCTTCTGTGAATCATTTGTTCTAGTTCATTAGTCATTGTGACTCGTTTTGTGAATCATTTGTCCTAGTTCATTATTCATTATGACTCATTATGTAAATCATTTGACCTTGTTAATTAGTCCTTGTGACTCCTTGTGTAAACCATTTGTCCTTGTTTATTAGTCATTGTGACTCGTTGTGTAAATCATTTGTTCTAGTTCATTAGCCCTTGTGACTCATTGTGTGAACCATTTGTTCTTGTTCATTAGTCCTTGTGACTCGTTGTGTGAACCATTTGTTCTTGTTCATTAGTCCTTGTGACTCGTTGTGTGAATCATTTGTCCTTGTTCATTAGTCCTTGTGACTCGTTGTGTGAACCATTT
This sequence comes from Silene latifolia, assembly GCF_048544455.1. Classification (NCBI taxonomy): domain Eukaryota; kingdom Viridiplantae; phylum Streptophyta; class Magnoliopsida; order Caryophyllales; family Caryophyllaceae; genus Silene; species Silene latifolia. The sequence goes on along the minus strand of NW_027413131.1, from coordinate 462,020 downwards.
GTCCTTGTTCATTAGTCATTGTGACTCATTGTGTGAATCATTTGTTCTAGTTCATTTGCCATTGTGACTCGCTGTGCAAATCATTTGTCCTTGTTAATTAGTCCTTGTGACTCGTTGTAAACCATTTGTCTTTGTTCATTACTCATTGGGACTCCTTGTGTGAATCATTTATCCTTGTTAATTAGTCCTTCTGACTCGTTGTGTAAATCATTTGTTCTAGTTCATTAGTCCTTGTGACTCGTTGTGTGAACCATTTGTTCTTGTTTATTAGTCTTTGTGACTCGTTGTGTGAACCATTTGTTCTTGTTCATTAGTCCTTGTGACTCATTGTGTGAATCATTTCTCCTTGTTCATTAGTCCTTGTGAAACGTTGTGTGAAGCATTTGTCCTTGTTCATTAGTCAATGTGACTCCTTGTGTGAATCATTTGTTCTAGTTCATTAGTCATTGTGACTCGTTTTGTGAATCATTTGTCCTAATTCATTATTCATTATGACTCGTTATGTAAATCATTTGACCTTGTTAATTAGTCCTTGTGACTCCTTGTGTAAACCATTTGTTCTTGTTTATTAGTCATTGTGACTCGTTGTGTAAATCATTTGTTCTAGTTCATTAGCCCTTGTGACTCGTTGTGTGAACCATTTGTTCTTGTTCATTAGCCCTTGTGACTCGTTGTGTGAACCATTTGTTCTTGTTCATTAGTCCTTGTGACTCGTTGTGTGAATCATTTGTTCTTGTTCATTAGTCCTTGTGACTCTATTGTGTCCATTTGTCCTTGTTCATTAGTCCTTGTGACTCGTTGTGTGAATCATTTCTCCTTGTTCATTAGTCCTTGTGACTCGTTGTGTGAACCATTTGTCCTTGTTCATTAGTCATTGTGACTCCTTGTGTGAATCATTTGTTCTAGTTCATTTGTCCTTGTGACTCGTTGTGTGAATCATTTGTCCTTGTTAATTAGTCCTTGTGACTCGTTGTAAACCATTTGTCTTTGTTCATTAGTCCTTGTGACTCGTTGTGTGAATCATTTGTCCTTGTTAATTAGTCCTTTTGACTCGTTGTGTAAATCATTTGTTCTAGTTCATTAGTCCTTGTGACTCGTTGTGTGAACCATTTGTTCTTGTTTATTAGTCAATGTGACTCCTTGTGTGAATCATTTGTTCTAGTTCATTAGTCATTGTGACTCGTTTTGTGAATCATTTGTCCTAGTTCATTATTCATTATGACTCGTTATGTAAATCATTTGACCTTGTTAATTAGTCCTTGTGACTCCTTGTGTAAACCATTTGTCCTTGTTTATTAGTCATTGTGACTCGTTGTGTAAATCATTTGTTCTAGTTCATTAGTCCTTGTGACTCATTGTGTGAACCATTTGTTCTTGTTCATTAGTCCTTGTGACTCGTTGTGTGAACCATTTGTTCTTGTTCATTAGTCCTTGTGACTCGTTGTGTGAATCATTTGTCCTTGTTCATTAGTCCTTGTGACTCGTTGTGTGAACCATTTGTCCTTGTTCATTAGTCATTGTGACTCCTTGTGTGAATCATTTGTTCTAGTTCATTTATCATTGTGACTCATTGTGAAAATCATTTGTCCTTGTTAATTAGTCCTTGTGACTCGTTGTAAACCATTTGTCTTTGTTCATTAGTCATTGTGACTCCTTGTGTGAATCATTTGTCCTTGTTAATTAGTCCTTTCGACTCGTTGTGTAAATCATTTGTTCTAGTTCATTAGTCCTTGTGACTCGTTGTGTGAACCATTTGTTCTTGTTTATTAGTCTTTGTGACTCGTTGTGTGAACCATTTGTTCTTGTTCAATAGTCCTTGTGACTCATTGTGTGAATCATTTCTCCTTGTTCATTAGTCCTTGTGACTCGTTGTGTTAACCATTTGTCCTTGTTCATTAGTCAATGTGACTCCTTGTGTGAATCATTTGTTCTAGTTCATTAGTCATTGTGACTCGTTTTGTGAATCATTTGTCCTAATTCATTATTCATTATGACTCGTTATGTAAATCATTTGACCTTGTTAATTAGTCCTTGTGACTCCTTGTGTAAACCATTTGTTCTTGTTTATTAGTCATTGTGACTCGTTGTGTAAATCATTTGTTCTAGTTCATTAGCCCATGTGACTCGTTGTGTGAACCATTTGTTCTTGTTCATTAGTCCTTGAGACTCGTTGTGTGAACCATTTGTTCTTGTTCATTAGTCCTTGTGACTCGTTGTGTGAATCATTTGTTCTTGTTCATTAGTCCTTGTGACTCTATTGTGTGAACCATTGGTCCTTGTTCATTAGTCCTTGTGACTCGTTGTGTGAATCATTTGTCCTTGTTCATTAGTCCTTGTGACTCGTTGTGTGAACCATTTGTCCTTGTTCATTAGTCTTTGTGACTCCTTGTGTGAATCATTTGTTCTAGTTCATTTGTAATTGTGACTCGTTGTGTGAATCATTTGTCCTTGTTAATTAGTCCTTGTGACTCGTTGTAAACCATTTGTTTTGTTCATTAGTCCTTGTGACTCGCTGTGCGAATCGTTTGTCCTTGTTAATTAGTCCTTTCGACTCGTTGTGTAAATCATTTGTTCTAGTTCATTAGTCCTTGTGACTCGTTGTGTGAACCATTTGTTCTTGTTTATTAGTCAATGTGACTCCTTGTGTGAATCATTTGTTCTAGTGTATTAGTCATTGTGACTCGTTTTGTGAATCATTTGTCCTAGTTCATTATTCATTATGACTCGTTATGTAAATCATTTGACCTTGTTAATTAGTCCTTGTGACTCCTTCTGTAAACCATTTGTCCTTGTTTATTAGTCATTGTGACTCGTTGTGTAAATCATTTGTTCTAGTTCATTAGCCCTTGTGACTCATTGTGTGAACCATTTGTTCTTGTTCATTAGTTCTTGTGACTCGTTGTGTGAACCATTTGTTCTTGTTCATTAGTCCTTGTGACTCGTTGTGTGAATCATTTGTCCTTGGTCATTAGTCCTTGTGACTCGTTGTGTGAACCATTTGTCCTTGTTCATTAGTCATTGTGACTCCTTGTGTGAATCATTTGTTCTAGTTCATTTGCCATTGTGACTCGGTGTGTAAATCATTTGTCCTTGTTAATTAGTCCTTGTGACTCGTTGTAAACCATTTGTCTTTGTTCATTAGTCATTGTGACTCCTTGTGTGAATCATTTGTCCTTGTTAATTAGTCCTTTCGACTCGTTGTGTAAATCATTTGTTCTAGTTCATTAGTCCTTGTGACTCGTTGTGTGAACCATTTGTTCTTGTTTATTAGTCTTTGTGACTCGTTGTGTGAACCATTTGTTCTTGTTCATTAGTCCTTGTGACTCATTGTGTGAATCATTTCTCCTTGTTCATTAGTCCTTGTGACTCGTTGTGTGAACCATTTGTCCTTGTTCATTAGTCAATGTGACTCCTTGTGTGAATCATTTGTTCTAGTTCATTAGTCATTGTGACTCGTTTTGTGAATCATTTGTCCTAATTCATTATTCATTATGACTCGTTATGTAAATCATTTGACCTTGTTAATTATTCCTTGTGACTCCTTGTGTAAACCATTTGTTCTTGTTTATTAATCATTGTGACTCGTTGTGTAAATCATTTGTTCTAGTTCATTAGTCCTTGTGACTCGTTGTGTGAACCATTTGTTCTTGTTCATTAGTCCTTGTGACTCGTTGTGTGAACCATTTGTTCTTGTTCATTAGTCCTTGTGACTCGTTGTGTGAACCATTTGTTCTTGTTCATTAGTCCTTGTGACTCCTTGTGTGAACCATTTGTTCTTGTTCATTTGTCATTGTGACTCGTTGTGTAAATCATTTGTCCTTGTTAATTAGTCCTTGTGACTCGTTGTAAACCATTTGTCTTTGTTCATTAGTCCTTGTGACTCGTTGTGTGAATCATTTGTCCTTGTTAATTAGTCCTTGTGACTCGTTGTGTAAATCATTTGTTCTAGTTCTTTAGTCCTTGTGACTCGTTGTGTGAACCATTTGTTCTTGTTTATTAGTCTATGTGACTCCTTGTGTGAATCATTTGTTCTAGTTCATTAGTCATTGTGACTCGTTTTGTGAATCATTTGTCCTAGTTCATTATTCATTATGACTCGTTATGTAAATCATTTGACCTTGTTAATTAGTCCTTGTGACTCCTTGTGTAAACCATTTGTCCTTGTTTATTAGTCATTGTGACTCGTTGTGTAAATCATTTGTTCTAGTTCATTAGCCCTTGTGACTCATTGTGTGAACCATTTGTTCTTGTTCATTAGTCCTTGTGACTCGTTGTGTGAACCATTTGTTCTTGTTCATTAGTCCTTGTGACTCGTTGTGTGAATCATTTGTCCTTGTTCATTAGTCCTTGTGACTCGTTGTGTGAACCATTTGTCCTTGTTCATTAGTCATTGTGACTCCTTGTGTGAATCATTTGTTCTAGTTCATTTGCCATTGTGACTCGCTGTGTAAATCATTTGTCCTTGTTAATTAGTCCTTGTGACTCGTTGTAAACCATTTGTCTTTGTTCATTAGTCATTGTGACTCATTGTGTGAATCATTTATCCTTGTTAATTAGTCCTTGACTCGTTTGTAAATCATTTGTTCTAGTTCATTAGTCCTTGTGACTCGTTGTGTGAACCATTTGTTCTTGTTTATTAGTCTTTGTGACTCGTTGTGTGAACCATTTGTTCTTGTTCATTAGTCCTTGTGACTCATTGTGTGAATCATTTCTCCTTGTTCATTAGTCCTTGTGACTCGTTGTGTGAACCATTTGTCCTTGTTCATTAGTAATTGTGACTCCTTGTGTGAATCATTTGTTCTAGTTCATTAGTCATTGTGACTCGTTTTGTGAATCATTTGTCCTAATTCATTATTCATTATGACTCGTTATGTAAATCATTTGACCTTGTTAATTAGTCCTTGTGACTCCTTGTGTAAACCATTTGTTCTTGTTTATTAGTCATTGTGACTCGTTGTGTAAATCATTTGTTCTTGTTCATTAGTCCCATTTGTTCTTGACTCGTTGTGTGAACCATTTGTTTTTGTTCATTAGTCCTTGTGACTCGTTGTGTGAACCATTTGTTCTTGTTCATTAGTCCTTGTGACTCGTTGTGTGAACCATTTGTCCTTGTTCATTAGTCAATTGTGATTGTGACTCCTTGTGTGAATCATTTGTTCTTGTTCATTTGTCATTGTGACTCGTTGTGTAAATCATTTGTCCTTGTTAATTAGTCCTTGTGACTCGTTTTGTGAACCATTTGTCTTTGTTCATTAGTCCTTGTGACTCGTTGTGTGAACCTTGTTCATTAGTCCTTGTTGTGTGAATCATTTGTCCTTGTTAATTAGTCCTTTCGACTCGTTGTGTAAATCATTTGTTCTAGTTCATTAGTCCTTGTGACTCGTTGTGTGAACCATTTGTTCTTGTTTATTAGTAATTGTGACTCCTTGTGTGAATCATTTGTTCTAGTTCATTAGTCATTGTGACTCGTTTTGTGAATCATTTGTCCTAATTCATTATTCATTATGACTCGTTATGTAAATCATTTGTCCTTGTTAATTAGTCCTTGTGACTCCTTGTGTAAACCATTTGTTCTTGTTTATTAATCATTGTGACTCGTTGTGTAAATCATTTGTTCTAGTTCATTAGTCCTTGTGACTCGTTGTGTGAACCATTTGTTTTTGTTCATTAGTCCTTGTGACTCGTTGTGTGAACCATTTGTTCTTGTTCATTAGTCCTTGTGACTCGTTGTGTGAACCATTTGTCCTTGTTCATTAGTCCTTGTGACTCCTTGTGTGAGTCATTTGTTCTAGTTCATTTGTCATTGTGACTCGTTGTGTAAATCATTTGTCCTTGTTAATTAGTCCTTGTGACTCGTTGTAAACCATTTGTCTTTGTTCATTAGTCCTTGTGACTCGTTGTGTGAATCATTTGTCATTGTTAATTAGTCCTTGTGACTCGTTGTGTAAATCATTTGTTCTAGTTCTTTAGTCCTTGTGACTCGTTGTGTGAACCATTTGTTCTTGTTTATTAGTCAATTGACTCCTTCCTTGTGAATCATTTGTTCTAGTTCATTAGTCATTGTGACTCGTTTTGTGAATCATTTGTCCTAGTTCATTATTCATTATGACTCATTATGTAAATCATTTGACCTTGTTAATTAGTCCTTGTGACTCCTTGTGTAAACCATTTGTCCTTGTTTATTAGTCATTGTGACTCGTTGTGTAAATCATTTGTTCTAGTTCATTAGCCCTTGTGACTCATTGTGTGAACCATTTGTTCTTGTTCATTAGTCCTTGTGACTCGTTGTGTGAACCATTTGTTCTTGTTCATTAGTCCTTGTGACTCGTTGTGTGAATCATTTGTCCTTGTTCATTAGTCCTTGTGACTCGTTGTGTGAACCATTTGTCCTTGTTCATTAGTCATTGTGACTCCTTGTGTGAATCATTTGTTCTAGTTCATTTGCCATTGTGACTCGCTGTGTAAATCATTTGTCCTTGTTAATTAGTCCTTGTGACTCGTTGTAAACCATTTGTCTTTGTTCATTAGTCATTGTGACTCATTGTGTGAATCATTTGTCCTTGTTAATTAGTCCTTTCGACTCGTTGTGTAAATCATTTGTTCTAGTTCATTAGTCCTTGTGACTCGTTGTGTGAACCATTTGTTCTTGTTTATTAGTCTTTGTGACTCGTTGTGTGAACCATTTGTTCTTGTTCATTAGTCCTTGTGACTCATTGTGTGAATCATTTCTCCTTGTTCATTAGTCCTTGTGACTCGTTGTGTGAACCATTTGTCCTTGTTCATTAGTCAATGTGACTCCTTGTGTGAATCATTTGTTCTAGTTCATTAGTCATTGTGACTCGTTTTGTGAATCATTTGTCCTAATTCATTATTCATTATGACTCGTTATGTAAATCATTTGACCTTGTTAATTATTCCTTGTGACTCCTTGTGTAAACCATTTGTTCTTGTTTATTAGTCATTGTGACTCGTTGTGTAAATCATTTGTTCTTGTTCATTAGTCCTTGTGACTCGTTGTGTGAACCATTTGTTTTTGTTCATTAGTCCTTGTGACTCGTTGTGTGAACCATTTGTTCTTGTTCATTAGTCCTTGTGACTCGTTGTGTGAACCATTTGTCCTTGTTCATTAGTCCTTGTGACTCCTTGTGTGAATCATTTGTTCTTGTTCATTAGTCATTGTGACTCGTTGTGTAAATCATTTGTCCTTGTTAATTAGTCCTTGTGACTCGTTGAAAACCATTTGTCTTTGTTCATTAGTCCTTGTGACTCGTTGTGTGAATCATTTGTCTTGTTATTAGTCCTTGTGACTCGTTGTGTAAATCATTTGTTCTAGTTCTTTAGTCCTTGTGACTCGTTGTGTGAACCATTTGTTCTTGTTTATTAGTCATTGTGACTCCTTGTGTGAATCATTTGTTCTTGTTCATTAGTCATTGTGACTCGTTTTGTGAATCATTTGTCCTTGTTCATTATTCATTATGACTCGTTATGTAAATCATTTGACCTTGTTAATTAGTCCTTGTGACTCCTTGTGTAAACCATTTGTCCTTGTTTATTAGTCATTGTGACTCGTTGTGTAAATCATTTGTTCTAGTTCATTAGTCCTTGTGACTCATTGTGTGAACCATTTGTTCTTGTTCATTAGTCCTTGTGACTCGTTGTGTGAACCATTTGTTCTTGTTCATTAGTCCTTGTGACTCGTTGTGTGAATCATTTGTCCTTGTTCATTAGTCCTTGTGACTCGTTGTGTGAACCATTTGTCCTTGTTCATTAGTCATTGTGACTCCTTGTGTGAATCATTTGTTCTAGTTCATTTGCCATTGTGACTCGTTGTGTAAATCATTTGTCCTTGTTAATTAGTCCTTGTGACTCGTTGTAAACCATTTGTCTTTGTTCATTAGTCATTGTGACTCCTTGTGTGAATCATTTGTCCTTGTTAATTAGTCCTTCTCACTCGTTGTGTAAATCATTTGTTCTAGTTCATTAGTCCTTGTGACTCGTTGTGTGAACCATTTGTTCTTGTTTATTAGTCTTTGTGACTCGTTGTGTGAACCATTTGTTCTTGTTCATTAGTCCTTGTGACTCATTGTGTGAATCATTTCTCCTTGTTCATTATTCCTTGTGACTCGTTGTGTGAACCATTTGTCCTTGTTCATTAGTCAATGTGACTCCTTGTGTGAATCATTTGTTCTAGTTCATTAGTCATTGTGACTCGTTTTGTGAATCATTTGTCCTAATTCATTATTCATTATGACTCGTTATGTAAATCATTTGACCTTGTTAATTAGTCCTTGTGACTCCTTGTGTAAACCATTTGTTCTTGTTTATTAGTCATTGTGACTCGTTGTGTAAATCATTTGTTCTAGTTCATTAGTCCTTGTGACTCGTTGTGTGAACCATTTGTTTTTGTTCATTAGTCCTTGTGACTCGTTGTGTGAACCATTTGTTCTTGTTCATTAGTCCTTGTGACTCGTTGTGTGAATCATTTGTCCTTGTTCATTAGTCCTTGTGACTCGTTGTGTGAAACATTTGTCCTTGTTCATTAGTCTAGTGACTCATTGTGTGAATCATTTGTTCTTGTTCATTTGTCATTGTGACTCGTTGTGTAAATCATTTGTCCTTGTTAATTAGTCCTTGTGACTCGTTGTAAACCATTTGTTTTGTTCATTAGTCCTTGTGACTCGCTGTGCGAATCGTTTGTCCTTGTTAATTAGTCCTTTCGACTCGTTGTGTAAATCATTTGTTCTAGTTCATTAGTCCTTGTGACTCGTTGTGTGAACCATTTGTTCTTGTTTATTAGTCAATGTGACTCCTTGTGTGAATCATTTGTTCTAGTTCATTAGTCATTGTGACTCGTTTTGTGAATCATTTGTCCTAGTTCATTATTCATTATGACTCGTTATGTAAATCATTTGACCTTGTTAATTAGTCCTTGTGACTCCTTGTGTAAACCATTTGTCCTTGTTTATTAGTCATTGTGACTCGTTGTGTAAATCATTTGTTCTAGTTCATTAGCCCTTGTGACTCATTGTGTGAACCATTTGTTCTTGTTCATTAGTCCTTGTGACTCGTTGTGTGAACCATTTGTTCTTGTTCATTAGTCCTTGTGACTCGTTGTGTGAATCATTTGTCCTTGTTCATTAGTCCTTGTGACTCGTTGTGTGAACCATTTGTCCTTGTTCATTAGTCATTGTGACTCCTTGTGTGAATCATTTGTTCTAGTTCATTTGCCATTGTGACTCGCTGTGTAAATCATTTGTCCTTGTTAATTAGTCCTTGTGACTCGTTGTAAACCATTTGTCTTTGTTCATTAGTCATTGTGACTCCTTGTGTGAATCATTTGTCCTTGTTAATTAGTCCTTTCGACTCGTTGTGTAAATCATTTGTTCTAGTTCATTAGTCCTTGTGACTCGTTGTGTGAACCATTTGTTCTTGTTTATTAGTCTTTGTGACTCGTTGTGTGAACCATTTGTTCTTGTTCATTAGTCCTTGTGACTCATTGTGTGAATCATTTCTCCTTGTTCATTAGTCCTTGTGACTCGTTGTGTGAACCATTTGTCCTTGTTCATTAGTCAATGTGACTCCTTGTGTGAATCATTTGTTCTAGTTCATTAGTCATTGTGACTCGTTTTGTGAATCATTTGTTCTAATTCATTATTCATTATGACTCGTTATGTAAATCATTTGACCTTGTTAATTAGTCCTTGTGACTCCTTGTGTAAACCATTTGTTCTTGTTTATTAGTCATTGTGACTCGTTGTGTAAATCATTTGTTCTAGTTCATTAGTCCTTGTGACTCGTTGTGTGAACCATTTGTTCTTGTTCATTAGTCCTTGTGACTCGTTGTGTGAACCATTTGTTCTTGTTCATTAGTCCTTGTGACTCGTTGTGTGAATCATTTGTTCTTGTTCATTAGTCCTTGTGACTCGTTGTGTGAACCATTTGTCCTTGTTCATTAGTCCTTGTGACTCGTTGTGTGAATCATTTGTCCTTGTTCATTAGTCCTTGTGACTCGTTGTGTGAACCATTTGTCCTTGTTCATTAGTCATTGTGACTCCTTGTGTGAATCATTTGTTCTAGTTCATTTGTCCTTGTGACTCGTTGTGTGAATCATTTGTCCTTGTTAATTAGTCCTTGTGACTCGTTGTAAACCATTTGTCTTTGTTCATTAGTCCTTGTGACTCGTTGTGTGAATCATTTGTCCTTGTTAATTAGTCCTTTTGACTCGTTGTGTAAATCATTTGTTCTAGTTCATTAGTCCTTGTGACTCGTTGTGTGAACCATTTGTTCTTGTTTATTAGTCAATGTGACTCCTTGTGTGAATCATTTGTTCTAGTTCATTAGTCATTGTGACTCGTTTTGTGAATCATTTGTCCTAGTTCATTATTCATTATGACTCGTTATGTAAATCATTTGACCTTGTTAATTAGTCCTTGTGACTCCTTGTGTAAACCATTTGTCCTTGTTTATTAGTCATTGTGACTCGTTGTGTAAATCATTTGTTCTAGTTCATTAGCCCTTGTGACTCATTGTGTGAACCATTTGTTCTTGTTCATTAGTCCTTGTGACTCGTTGTGTGAACCATTTGTTCTTGTTCATTAGTCCTTGTGACTCGTTGTGTGAATCATTTGTCCTTGTTCATTAGTCCTTGTGACTCGTTGTGTGAACCATTTGTCCTTGTTCATTAGTCATTGTGACTCCTTGTGTGAATCATTTGTTCTAGTTCATTTGCCATTGTGACTCGCTGTGTAAATCATTTGTCCTTGTTAATTAGTCCTTGTGACTCGTTGTAAACCATTTGTCTTTGTTCATTAGTCATTGTGACTCCTTGTGTGAATCATTTGTCCTTGTTAATTAGTCCTTTCGACTCGTTGTGTAAATCATTTGTTCTAGTTCATTAGTCCTTGTGACTCGTTGTGTGAACCATTTGTTCTTGTTTATTAGTCTTTGTGACTCGTTGTGTGAACCATTTGTTCTTGTTCATTAGTCCTTGTGACTCATTGTGTGAATCATTTCTCCTTGTTCATTAGTCCTTGTGACTCGTTGTGTGAACCATTTGTCCTTGTTCATTAGTCAATGTGACTCCTTGTGTGAATCATTTGTTCTAGTTCATTAGTCATTGTGACTCGTTTTGTGAATCATTTGTCCTAATTCATTATTCATTATGACTCGTTATGTAAATCATTTGACCTTGTTAATTAGTCCTTGTGACTCCTTGTGTAAACCATTTGTTCTTGTTTATTAGTCATTGTGACTCGTTGTGTAAATCATTTGTTCTAGTTCATTAGTCCTTGTGACTCGTTGTGTGAACCATTTGTTCTTGTTCATTAGTCCTTGTGACTCGTTGTGTGAACCATTTGTTCTTGTTCATTAGTCCTTGTGACTCATTGTGTGAATCATTTGTCCTTGTTCATTAGTTCTTGTGACTCGTTGTGTGAACCATTTGTCCTTGTTCATTAGTCAATGTGACTCCTTGTGTGAATCATTTGTTCTAGTTCATTAGTCATTGTGACTCGTTTTGTGAATCATTTGTCCTAATTCATTATTCATTATGACTCGTTATGTAAATCATTTGACCTTGTTAATTATTCCTTGTGACTCCTTGTGTAAACCATTTGTTCTTGTTTATTAATCATTGTGACTCGTTGTGTAAATCATTTGTTCTAGTTCATTAGTCCTTGTGACTCGTTGTGTGAACCATTTGTTTTTGTTCATTAGTCCTTGTGACTCGTTGTGTGAACCATTTGTTCTTGTTCATTAGTCCTTGTGACTCGTTGTGTGAACCATTTGTCCTTGTTCATTAGTCCTTGTGACTCGTTGTGTGAATCATTTGTCCTTGTTCATTAGTCATTGTGACTCGTTGTGTAAATCATTTGTCCTTGTTCATTAGTCCTTGTGACTCGTTGTGTAAACCATTTGTCTTTGTTCATTAGTCCTTGTGACTCGTTGTGTGAATCATTTGTCCTTGTTAATTAGTCCTTGTGACTCGTTGTGTAAATCATTTGTTCTAGTTCTTTAGTCCTTGTGACTCGTTGTGTGAACCATTTGTTCTTGTTTATTAGTAATTGTGACTCCTTGTGTGAATCATTTGTTCTAGTTCATTAGTCATTGTGACTCGTTTTGTGAATCATTTGTCCTAGTTCATTATTCATTATGACTCGTTATGTAAATCATTTGACCTTGTTAATTAGTCCTTGTGACTCCTTGTGTAAACCATTTGTCCTTGTTTATTAGTCATTGTGACTCGTTGTGTAAATCATTTGTTCTAGTTCATTAGTCCTTGTGACTCATTGTGTGAACCATTTGTTCTTGTTCATTAGTCTTTGTGACTCGTTGTGTGAACCATTTGTTCTTGTTCATTAGTCCTTGTGACTCGTTGTGTGAATCATTTGTCCTTGTTCATTAGTCCTTGTGACTCGTTGTGTGAACCATTTGTCCTTGTTCATTAGTCATTGTGACTCCTTGTGTGAATCATTTGTTCTAGTTCATTTGTCATTGTGACTCGTTTTGTAAATCATTTGTCCTTGTTAATTAGTCCTTGTGACTCGTTGTAAACCATTTGTCTTTGTTCATTAGTCATTGTGACTCCTTGTGTGAATCATTTATCCTTGTTAATTAGTCCTTCTGACTCGTTGTGTAAATCATTTGTTCTAGTTCATTAGTCCTTGTGACTCGTTGTGTGAACCATTTGTTCTTGTTTATTAGTCTTTGTGACTCGTTGTGTGAACCATTTGTTCTTGTTCATTAGTCCTTGTGACTCATTGTGTGAATCATTTCTCCTTGTTCATTAGTCCTTGTGACTCGTTGTGTGAACCATTTGTCCTTGTTCATTAGTCAATGTGACTCCTTGTGTGAATCATTTGTTCTAGTTCATTAGTCATTGTGACTCGTTTTGTGAATCATTTGTCCTAGTTCATTATTCATTATGACTCGTTATGTAAATCATTTGACCTTGTTAATTAGTCCTTGTGACTCCTTGTGTAAACCATTTGACCTTGTTAATTAGTCCTTGTGACTCCTTGTGTAAACCATTTGTTCTTGTTTATTAGTCATTGTGACTCGTTGTGTGAATCATTTGTTCTAGTTCATTAGTCCTTGTGACTCGTTGTGTGAACCATTTGTTCTTGTTCATTAGTCCTTGTGACTCGTTGTGTGAATCATTTGTTCTTGTTCATTAGTCCTTGTGACTCGTTGTGTGAACCATTTGTCCTTGTTCATTAGTCCTTGTGACTCGTTGTGTGAACCATTTGTCCTTGTTCATTAGTCATTGTGACTCCTTGTGTGAATCATTTGTTCTAGTTCATTTGTCATTGTGACTCTTTGTGTAAATCATTTGTCCTTGTTAATTAGTCCTTGTGACTCGTTGTAAACCATTTGTCTTTGTTCATTAGTCATTGTGACTCCTTGTGTGAATCATTTATCCTTGTTAATTAGTCCTTCTGACTCGTTGTGTAAATCATTTGTTCTAGTTCATTAGTCCTTGTGACTCGTTGTGTGAACCATTTGTTCTTGTTTATTAGTCTTTGTGACTCGTTGTGTGAACCATTTGTTCTTGTTCATTAGTCCTTGTGACTCATTGTGTGAATCATTTCTCCTTGTTCATTAGTCCTTGTGACTCGTTGTGTGAACCATTTGTCCTTGTTCATTAGTCAATGTGACTCCTTGTGTGAATCATTTGTTCTAGTTCATTAGTCATTGTGACTCGTTTTGTGAATCATTTGTCCTAATTCATTATTCATTATGACTCGTTATGTAAATCATTTGACCTTGTTAATTAGTCCTTGTGACTCCTTGTGTAAACCATTTGACCTTGTTAATTAGTCCTTGTGACTCCTTGTGTAAACCATTTGTTCTTGTTTATTAGTCATTGTGACTCGTTGTGTGAATCATTTGTTCTAGTTCATTAGTCCTTGTGACTCGTTGTGTGAACCATTTGTTCTTGTTCATTAGTCCTTGTGACTCGTTGTGTGAATCATTTGTTCTTGTTCATTAGTCCTTGTGACTCGTTGTGTGAATCATTTGTCCTTGTTCATTAGTCCTTGTGACTCGTTGTGTGAATCATTTGTCCTTGTTCATTAGTCCTTGTGACTCGTTGTGTGAACCATTTGTCCTTGTTCATTAGTCATTGTGACTCCTTGTGTGAATCATTTGTTCTAGTTCATTTGTAATTGTGACTCGTTGTGTGAATCATTTGTCCTTGTTAATTAGTCCTTGTGACTCGTTGTAAACCATTTGTCTTTGTTCATTAGTCCTTGTGACTCGTTGTGTGAATCATTTGTCCTTGTTAATTAGTCCTTTTGACTCGTTGTGTAAATCATTTGTTCTAGTTCATTAGTCCTTGTGACTCGTTGTGTGAACCATTTGTTCTTGTTTATTAGTCAATGTGACTCCTTGTGTGAATCATTTGTTCTAGTTCATTAGTCATTGTGACTCGTTTTGTGAATCATTTGTCCTAGTTCATTATTCATTATGACTCGTTATGTAAATCATTTGACCTTGTTAATTAGTCCTTGTGACTCCTTGTGTAAACCATTTGTCCTTGTTTATTAGTCATTGTGACTCGTTGTGTAAATCATTTGTTCTAGTTCATTAGCCCTTGTGACTCATTGTGTGAACCATTTGTTCTTGTTCATTAGTCCTTGTGACTCGTTGTTTGAACCATTTGTTCTTGTTCATTAGTCCTTGTGACTCGTTGTGTGAATCATTTGTCCTTGTTCATTAGTCCTTGTGACTCGTTGTGTGAACCATTTGTCCTTGTTCATTAGTCATTGTGACTCCTTGTGTGAATCATTTGTTCTAGTTCATTTGCCATTGTGACTCGCTGTGTAAATCATTTGTCCTTGTTAATTAGTCCTTGTGACTCGTTGTAAACCATTTGTCTTTGTTCATTAGTCATTGTGACTCCTTGTGTGAATCATTTGTCCTTGTTAATTAGTCCTTTCGACTCGTTGTGTAAATCATTTGTTCTAGTTCATTAGTCCTTGTGACTCGTTGTGTGAACCATTTGTTCTTGTTTATTAGTCTTTGTGACTCGTTGTGTGAACCATTTGTTCTTGTTCATTAGTCCTTGTGACTCATTGTGTGAATCATTTCTCCTTGTTCATTAGTCCTTGTGACTCGTTGTGTGAACCATTTGTCCTTGTTCATTAGTCAATGTGACTCCTTGTTTGAATCATTTGTTCTAGTTCATTAGTCATTGTGACTCGTTTTGTGAATCATTTGTCCTAATTCATTATTCATTATGACTCGTTATGTAAATCATTTGACCTTGTTAATTAGTCCTTGTGACTCCTTGTGTAAACCATTTGTTCTTGTTTATTAGTCATTGTGACTCGTTGTGTGAATCATTTGTTCTAGTTCATTAGCCCTTGTGACTCGTTGTGTGAACCATTTGTTCTTGTTCATTAGTCCTTGTGACTCGTTGTGTGAACCATTTGTTCTTGTTCATTAGTCGTTGTGACTCATTGTGTGAATCATTTCTCCTTGTTCATTAGTTCTTGTGACTCGTTGTGTGAACCATTTGTCCTTGTTCATTAGTCAATGTGACTCCTTGTGTGAATCATTTGTTCTAGTTCATTAGTCATTGTGACTCATTTTGTGAATCATTTGTCCTAATTCATTATTCATTATGACTCGTTATGTAAATCATTTGACCTTGTTAATTATTCCTTGTGACTCCTTGTGTAAACCATTTGTTCTTGTTTATTAGTCATTGTGACTCGTTGTTTCTAGTTCATTAGTCCTTGTGACTCGTTGTGTGAACCATTTGTTCTTGTTCATTAGTCCTTGTGACTCGTTGTGTGAACCATTTGTTCTTGTTCATTAGTCCTTGTGACTCGTTGTGTGAATCATTTGTTCTTGTTCATTAGTCCTTGTGACTCGTTGTGTGAACCATTTGTCTTTGTTCATTAGTCATTGTGACTCCTTGTGTGAATCATTTGTTCTAGTTCATTTGTCATTGTGACTCGTTGTGTAAATCATTTGTCCTTGTTAATTAGTCCTTGTGACTCGTTGTAAACCATTTGTCTTTGTTCATTAGTCCTTGTGACTCGTTGTGTGAATCATTTGTCCTTGTTAATTAGTCCTTCTGACTCGTTGTGTAAATCATTTGTTCTAGTTCTTTAGTCCTTGTGACTCGTTGTGTGAACCATTTGTTCTTGTTTATTAGTCAATGTGACTCCTTGTGTGAATCATTTGTTCTAGTTCATTAGTCATTGTGACTCGTTTTGTGAATCATTTGTCCTAGTTCATTATTCATTATGACTCGTTATGTAAATCATTTGACCTTGTTAATTAGTCCTTGTGACTCCTTGTGTAAACCATTTGTCCTTGTTTATTAGTCATTGTGACTCGTTGTGTAAATCATTTGTTCTAGTTCATTAGCCCTTGTGACTCATTGTGTGAACCATTTGTTCTTGTTCATTAGTCCTTGTGACTCGTTGTGTGAACCATTTGTTCTTGTTCATTAGTCCTTGTGACTCGTTGTGTGAATCATTTGTCCTTGTTCATTAGTCCTTGTGACTCGTTGTGTGAACCATTTGTCCTTGTTCATTAGTCATTGTGACTCCTTGTGTGAATCATTTGTTCTAGTTCATTTGCCATTGTGACTCGCTGTGTAAATCATTTGTCCTTGTTAATTAGTCCTTGTGACTCGTTGTAAACCATTTGTCTTTGTTCATTAGTCATTGTGACTCCTTGTGTGAATCATTTGTCCTTGTTAATTAGTCCTTTCGACTCGTTGTGTAAATCATTTGTTCTAGTTCATTAGTCCTTGTGACTCGTTGTGTGAACCATTTGTTCTTGTTTATTAGTCTTTGTGACTCGTTGTGTGAACCATTTGTTCTTGTTCATTAGTCCTTGTGACTCATTGTGTGAATCATTTCTCCTTGTTCATTAGTCCTTGTGACTCGTTGTGTGAACCATTTGTCCTTGTTCATTAGTCAATGTGACTCCTTGTGTGAATCATTTGTTCTAGTTCATTAGTCATTGTGACTCGTTTTGTGAATCATTTGTCCTAATTCATTATTCATTATGACTCGTTATGTAAATCATTTGACCTTGTTAATTAGTCGTTGTGACTCCTTGTGTAAACCATTTGACCTTGTTAATTAGTCCTTGTGATTCCTTGTGTAAACCATTTGTTCTTGTTTATTAGTCATTGTGACTCGTTGTGTGAATCATTTGTTCTAGTTCATTAGCCCTTGTGACTCGTTGTGTGAACCATTTGTTCTTGTTCATTAGTCCTTGTGACTCGTTGTGTGAATCATTTGTTCTTGTTCATTAGTCCTTGTGACTCGTTGTGTGAATCATTTGTCCTTGTTCATTAGTCCTTGTGACTCGTTGTGTGAACCATTTGTCCTTGTTCATTAGTCATTGTGACTCCTTGTGTGAATCATTTGTTCTAGTTCATTTGCCATTGTGACTCGCTGTGCAAATCATTTGTCCTTGTTAATTAGTCCTTGTGACTCGTTGTAAACCATTTGTCTTTGTTCATTACTCATTGTGACTCCTTGTGTGAATCATTTATCCTTGTTAATTAGTCCTTCTGACTCGTTGTGTAAATCATTTGTTCTAGTTCATTAGTCCTAATGACTCGTTGTGTGAACCATTTGTTCTTTATTATTAGTCTTTGTGACTCGTTGTGTGAACCATTTGTTCTTGTTCATTAGTCCTTGTGACTCATTGTGTGAATCATTTCTCCTTGTTCATTAGTCCTTGTGACTCGTTGTGTGAACCATTTGTCCTTGTTCATTAGTCAATGTGACTCCTTGTGTGAATCATTTGTTCTAGTTCATTAGTCATTGTGACTCGTTTTGTGAATCATTTGTCCTAATTCATTATTCATTATGACTCGTTATGTAAATCATTTGACCTTGTTAATTAGTCCTTGTGACTCCTTGTGTAAACCATTTGACCTTGTTAATTAGTCCTTGTGACTCCTTGTGTAAACCATTTGTTCTTGTTTATTAGTCATTGTGACTCGTTGTGTGAATCATTTGTTCTAGTTCATTAGCCCTTGTGACTCGTTGTGTGAACCATTTGTTCTTGTTCATTAGTCCTTGTGACTCGTTGTGTGAATCATTTGTTCTTGTTCATTAGTCCTTGTGACTCTATTGTGTGAACCATTTGTCCTTGTTCATTAGTCCTTGTGACTCGTTGTGTGAATCATTTGTCCTTGTTCATTAGTCCTTGTGACTCGTTGTGTGAACCATTTGTCCTTGTTCATTAGTCATTGTGACTCCTTGTGTGAATCATTTGTTCTAGTTCATTTGTCCTTGTGACTCGTTGTGTGAATCATTTGTCCTTGTTAATTAGTCCTTGTGACTCGTTGTAAACCATTTGTCTTTGTTCATTAGTCCTTGTGACTCGTTGTGTGAATCATTTGTCCTTGTTAATTAGTCCTTTTGACTCGTTGTGTAAATCATTTGTTCTAGTTCATTAGTCCTTGTGACTCGTTGTGTGAACCATTTGTTCTTGTTTATTAGTCAATGTGACTCCTTGTGTGAATCATTTGTTCTAGTTCATTAGTCATTGTGACTCGTTTTGTGAATCATTTGTCCTAGTTCATTATTCATTATGACTCGTTATGTAAATCATTTGACCTTGTTAATTAGTCCTTGTGACTCCTTGTGTAAACCATTTGTCCTTGTTTATTAGTCATTGTGACTCATTGTGTAAATCATTTGTTCTAGTTCATTAGCCCTTGTAACTCATTGTGTGAACCATTTGTTCTTATTCATTAGTCCTTGTGACTCGTTGTTTGAACCATTTGTTCTTGTTCATTAGTCCTTGTGACTCGTTGTGTGAATCATTTGTCCTTGTTCATTAGTCCTTGTGACTCGTTGTGTGAACCATTTGTCCTTGTTCATTAGTCATTGTGACTCCTTGTGTGAATCATTTGTTCTAGTTCATTTGCCATTGTGACTCGCTGTGCAAATCATTTGTCCTTGTTAATTAGTCCTTGTGACTCGTTGTAAACCATTTGTCTTTGTTCATTAGTCATTGTGACTCCTTGTGTGAATCATTTGTCCTTGTTAATTAGTCCTTTCGACTCGTTGTGTAAATCATTTGTTCTAGTTCATTAGTCCTTGTGACTCGTTGTGTGAACCATTTGTTCTTGTTTATTAGTCTTTGTGACTCGTTGTGTGAACCATTTGTTCTTGTTCATTAGGCCTTGTGACTCATTGTGTGAATCATTTCTCCTTGTTCATTAGTCCTTGTGACTCGTTGTGTGAACCATTTGTCCTTGTTCATTAGTCAATGTGACTCCTTGTTTGAATCATTTGTTCTAGTTCATTAGTCATTGTGACTCGTTTTGTGAATCATTTGTCCTAATTCATTATTCATTATGACTCGTTATGTAAATCATTTGACCTTGTTAATTAGTCCTTGTGACTCCTTGTGTAAACCATTTGTTCTTGTTTATTAGTCATTGTGACTCGTTGTGTGAATCATTTGTTCTAGTTCATTAGCCCTTGTAACTCATTGTGTGAACCATTTGTTCTTATTCATTAGTCCTTGTGACTCGTTGTTTGAACCATTTGTTCTTGTTCATTAGTCCTTGTGACTCGTTGTGTGAATCATTTGTCCTTGTTCATTAGTCCTTGTGACTCGTTGTGTGAACCATTTGTCCTTGTTCATTAGTCATTGTGACTCCTTGTGTGAATCATTTGTTCTAGTTCATTAGCCATTGTGACTCGTTGTGTGAATCATTTGTCCTTGTTAATTAGTCCTTGTGACTCGTTGTAAACCATTTGTCTTTGTTCATTAGTCATTGTGACTCCTTGTGTGAATCATTTATCCTTGTTAATTAGTCCTTCTGACTCGTTGTGTAAATCATTTGTTCTAGTTCATTAGTCCTTGTGACTCGTTGTGTGAACCATTTGTTCTTGTTTATTAGTCTTTGTGACTCGTTGTGTGAACCATTTGTTCTTGTTCATTAGTCCTTGTGACTCATTGTGTGAATCATTTCTCCTTGTTCATTAGTCCTTGTGACTCGTTGTGTGAACCATTTGTCCTTGTTCATTAGTCAATGTGACTCCTTGTTTGAATCATTTGTTCTAGTTCATTAGTCATTGTGACTCGTTTTGTGAATCATTTGTCCTAATTCATTAATTATGACTCGTTATGTAAATCATTTGACCTTGTTAATTAGTCCTTGTGACTCCTTGTGTAAACCATTTGTTCTTGTTTATTAGTCATTGTGACTCGTTGTGTGAATCATTTGTTCTAGTTCATTAGCCCTTGTAACTCATTGTGTGAACCATTTGTTCTTATTCATTAGTCCTTGTGACTCGTTGTTTGAACCATTTGTTCTTGTTCATTAGTCCTTGTGACTCGTTGTGTGAATCATTTGTCCTTGTTCATTAGTCCTTGTGACTCGTTGTGTGAACCATTTGTCCTTGTTCATTAGTCATTGTGACTCCTTGTGTGAATCATTTGTTCTAGTTCATTTGCCATTGTGACTCGCTGTGCAAATCATTTGTCCTTGTTAATTAGTCCTTGTGACTCGTTGTAAACCATTTGTCTTTGTTCATTACTCATTGTGACTCCTTGTGTGAATAATTTATCCTTGTTAATTAGTCCTTCTGACTCGTTGTGTAAATCATTTGTTCTAGTTCATTAGTCCTTGTGACTCGTTGTGTGAACCATTTGTTCTTGTTTATTAGTCTTTGTGACTCGTTGTGTGAACCATTTGTTCTTGTTCATTAGTCCTTGTGACTCATTGTGTGAATCATTTCTCCTTGTTCATTAGTCCTTGTGACTCGTTGTGTGAACCATTTGTCCTTGTTCATTAGTCAATGTGACTCCTTGTTTGAATCATTTGTTCTAGTTCATTAGTCATTGTGACTCGTTTTGTGAATCATTTGTCCTAATTCATTATTCATTATGACTCGTTATGTAAATCATTTGACCTTGTTAATTAGTCCTTGTGACTCCTTGTGTAAACCATTTGTTCTTGTTTATTAGTCATTGTGACTCGTTGTGTGAATCATTTGTTCTAGTTCATTAGCCCTTGTGACTCGTTGTGTGAACCATTTGTTCTTGTTCATTAGTCCTTGTGACTCGTTGTGTGAACCATTTGTTCTTGTTCATTAGTCCTTGTGACTCGTTGTGTGAATCATTTGTTCTTGTTCATTAGTCCTTGTGACTCTATTGTGTGAACCATTTGTCCTTTTTCATTAGTCCTTGTGACTCGTTGTGTGAATCATTTGTCCTTGTTCATTAGTCCTGTGACTCGTTGTGTGAATAATTTGTCCTTGTTCATTAGTCCTTGTGACTCGTTGTGTGAACCATTTGTCCTTGTTCATTAGTCATTGTGACTCCTTGTGTGAATCATTTGTTCTAGTTCATTTGCCATTGTGACTCGCTGTGCAAATCATTTGTCCTTGTTAATTAGTCCTTGTGACTCGTTGTAAACCATTTGTCTTTGTTCATTACTCATTGTGACTCCTTGTGTGAATCATTTATCCTTGTTAATTAGTCCTTCTGACTCATTGTGTAAATCATTTGTTCTAGTTCATTAGTCCTTGTGACTCGTTGTGTGAACCATTTGTTCTTGTTTATTAGTCTTTGTGACTCGTTGTGTGAACCATTTGTTCTTGTTCATTAGTCCTTGTGACTCATTGTGTGAATCATTTCTCCTTGTTCATTAGTCCTTGTGACTCGTTGTGTGAACCATTTGTCCTTGTTCATTAGTCAATGTGACTCCTTGTTTGAATCATTTGTTCTAGTTCATTAGTCATTGTGACTCGTTTTGTGAATCATTTGTCCTAATTCATTATTCATTATGACTCGTTATGTAAATCATTTGACCTTGTTAATTAGCCCTTGTGACTCGTTGTGTGAACCATTTGTTCTTGTTCATTAGTCCTTGTGACTCGTTGTGTGAATCATTTGTTCTTGTTCATTAGTCCTTGTGACTCTATTGTGTGAACCATTTGTCCTTTTTCATTAGTCCTTGTGACTCGTTGTGTGAATCATTTGTCCTTGTTCATTAGTCCTTGTGACTCGTTGTGTGAATAATTTGTCCTTGTTCATTAGTCCTTGTGACTCGTTGTGTGAACCATTTGTCCTTGTTCATTAGTCATTGTGACTCCTTGTGTGAATCATTTATCCTTGTTAATTAGTCCTTCTGACTCGTTGTGTAAATCATTTGTTCTAGTTCATTAGTCCTTGTGTCTCGTTGTGTGAACCATTTGTTCTTGTTTATTAGTCTTTGTGACTCGTTGTGTGAACCATTTGTTCTTGTTCATTAGTCCTTGTGACTCATTGTGTGAATCATTTCTCCTTGTTCATTAGTCCTTGTGACTCGTTGTGTGAACCATTTGTCCTTGTTCATTAGTCAATGTGACTCCTTGTGTGAATCATTTGTTCTAGTTCATTAGTCATTGTGACTCCTTGTGTGAACCATTTGTCCTTGTTTATTAGTCATTGTGACTCGTTGTGTGAATCATTTGTTCTAGTTCATTAGCCCTTGTGACTCGTTGTGTGAACCATTTGTTCTTGTTCATTAGTCCTTGTGACTCGTTGTGTGAATCATTTGTTCTTGTTCATTAGTCCTTGTGACTCTTTGTGTGAACCATTTGTCCTTGTTCATTAGTCCTTGTGACTCGTTGTGTGAATCATTTGTCCTTGTTCATTAGTCCTTGTGACTCGTTGTGTGAACCATTTGTCCGTGTTCATTAGTCATTGTGACTCCTTGTGTGAATCATTTGTTCTAGTTCATTTGTAATTGTGACTCGTTGTGTGAATCATTTGTCCTTGTTAATTAGTCCTTGTGACTCGTTGTAAACCATTTGTCTTTGTTCATTAGTCCTTGTGACTCGTTGTGTGAATCATTTGTCCTTGTTAATTAGTCCTTTTGACTCGTTGTGTAAATCATTTGTTCTAGTTCATTAGTCCTTGTGACTCGTTGTGTGAACCATTTGTTCTTGTTTATTAGTCAATGTGACTCCTTGTGTGAATCATTTGTTCTAGTTCATTAGTCATTGTGACTCGTTTTGTGAATCATTTGTCCTAGTTCATTATTCATTATGACTCGTTATGTAAATCATTTGACCTTGTTAATTAGTCCTTGTGACTCCTTGTGTAAACCATTTGTCCTTGTTTATTAGTCATTGTGACTCATTGTGTAAATCATTTGTTCTAGTTCATTAGCCCTTGTAACTCATTGTGTGAACCATTTGTTCTTATTCATTAGTCCTTGTGACTCGTTGTTTGAACCATTTGTTCTTGTTCATTAGTCCTTGTGACTCGTTGTGTGAATCATTTGTCCTTGTTCATTAGTCCTTGTGACTCTATTGTGTGAACCATTTGTCCTTGTTCATTAGTCCTTGTGACTCGTTGTGTGAACCATTTGTTCTTGTTTATTAGTCTTTGTGACTCGTTGTGTGAACCATTTGTTCTTGTTCATTAGTCCTTGTGACTCATTGTGTGAATCATTTCTCCTTGTTCATTAGTCCTTGTGACTCGTTGTGTGAACCATTTGTCCTTGTTCATTAGTCAATGTGACTCCTTGTTTGAATCATTTGTTCTAGTTCATTAGTCATTGTGACTCGTTTTGTGAATCATTTGTCCTAATTCATTATTCATTATGACTCGTTATGTAAATCATTTGACCTTGTTAATTAGCCCTTGTGACTCGTTGTGTGAACCATTTGTTCTTGTTCATTAGTCCTTGTGACTCGTTGTGTGAATCATTTGTTCTTGTTCATTAGTCCTTGTGACTCTATTGTGTGAACCATTTGTCCTTTTTCATTAGTCCTTGTGACTCGTTGTGTGAATCATTAGTCATTGTGACTCGTTGTGTGAACCATTTGTCCAAGTTCATTATTCATTATGACTCGTTGTGTGAATTATTTGTCCTTGTTCATTAGTCCCTTTGACTCGTTGTGTAAAACATTTGTCTTTGTTAATTAATCCTTGTGACTCGTTGTGAACCATTTGTCCTTGTTCATTAGTCATTGTGACTCATTTTGTAAATCATTTGTTCTTTCATTAGTCATTGTAACTCGTTGTGTGAATCATTAGTCTTAGTTCATTATTCATTATGACTCGTTGTGTGAATCATTTGTCCTTGTCCATTAGTCCCTTTGACTCGTTGTGTAAATCATTTGTCCTTGTTAATAAGTCCTTGTTACTCTTTGTGTGAACCATTTGTCCTTGTTCATTCGTTCTTGTGACTCGTTGTGAACCATTTGTCCTTGTTCATTAGTCATTGTGACTCGTTGGGTAAATCATTTGTTCTAGTTTATTAGTCCTTATGACTCGTTGTGTGAATCATTTGTTCTTGTTCATTAGTCCTTGTGACTCGTTGTGAGAACCATTTGCTCTTTTTCATTAGTCCTTGTGATTCGTTGTGTGAATCATTTGTCCTTGTTCATTAGTCCTTGTGACTCGTTGTGTGAACCATTTGTCCTTGTTCATTAGTCATTGTGACTCCTTGTGTGAATCATTTGTTCTAGTTCATTAGTCATTGTGACTCGTTGTGTGAATCATTTGTCCTTGTTCATTAGTCATTGAAACTACATGTATGAATCATTTGTTCTAGTTCATTAGTCATTGTGACTCGTTGTGTGAATCATTTGTCCTTGTTAATTATTCCTTATGACTAGTTGTGTGAACCATTTGTCCTAGGTCATTATTCATTATGACTCGTTGTGTGAATTATTTGTCCTTGTTCATTAGTCCCTTTGATTCGTTGTGCAAAGCATTTGTCCTTGTAAATTAGTCCTTTTGATTCGTTGTGTGAACCATTTGTCCTTGTTCATTAGTCATTGAAACTCCTTGTATGAATCAATTGTTCTAGTTCATTAGTCATTGTGACTCGTTGTGTGAATCATTTGTCCTTGTTAATTATTCCTTATGACTCGTTGTGTGAACCCTTTCGTCCTAGTTCATTATTCATTATGACTCGTTGTGTGAATTATTTGTCCTTGTTCATTAGTCCCTTTGACTCGTTGTGTAAAGCATTTGTCCTTGTTAATTAGTCCTTGTGATTCGTTGTGTGAACCATTTGTCCTTGTTCATTAGTCATTGAAACTCCGTGTATGAATCATTTGTTCTAGTTCATTATTCATTATGACTCGTTGTGTGAATTATTTGTCCTTGTTCATGAAACAAATCAAACCGAGAAAAGCCACAATTCACCCGGTTTTGGACCTTGCACTAGATTGAGGTCTAACATGAATTCCGTCGAAGAAGTCGTGCCATTTTCCAGCATGGGATTAATCTTTGGTGAGTTTGGGACGTTTTTGTGTAGGAACTTATATCCCAAAGCCGTTCCTATCATAGAGTTTGCCAAGCTTTTAAAACCGTGCGCATTCAGGACCATGGCTGGAACAAGCTTAGTTTTTTGTGCATTATGTCGCTATCAACCTTCCTCTTTTGACTCAACAAAGTTCAAGGGACTTTATGGCTGCAGCAAGGACTCTTACACGGTTTCCTCAAGCCCCATTTCAGTCCATATAATCATAAATAAGAAGTTGAGCTACAAACAAGGAAGTTTGGACTATTAGTTTACTTTCTTTGCTTTATGTCCTTTTCATTTCAGATTTGTCATAGCCTAGGCTGCCGTTTTCTTGGTTGTTAGCTGCTATTTTTGTGACCTTTAGATGTACTTAGTAATCAAGGGTCAAGATTGTAAGCCTTGGTCTATATAAACCAAGCTAAACACTTGAGAACTTCAGATTTGAATGAACATTAATACAAGTGAAAACCTAGTTTTCTCTCTTATCATTCTTTGCTTTGTGCTAGAAGAACCTCCTTTGCTTAGTGCTAGGGGCTGAGTAAGTTCATTGCTTTGTGCTTGAATCAACTCTTAGTCTTAAACCTTGGCTTTGTGCTTGGTTTAGGTCATATCCCCATACTCAATCCTTAGCATTTGGCAATCGTTTTTAGCACTCAAATTCTGTCCAAATTCGAGTTCTTAGAGTTTTATTCCAAATTGGTTATCAGAGCTTTGGTTAACAACAAAAATCCTTTCTTTGTGAGTTCATTATACCCTAACCACATTAAAAACACAAAAAAACAACCATGAGTGAAGAAAGGATTGCTGGAATCGAAACACAAGTTACTCAACTTTCTGAAAAATGTGATTTGTTGCTAGAATCTCTCAATGTTATCATGGCTAATATTCCAACACCACCACCAAGAGGAGGACAACCACCTAGAGGCAGGGGTAGAGGCCGTGGCTTCATGGGTAGAGGACGAGCTCATGGTGGCCGTGAGGAGGAGGAGCTTTCTGATTCGGAGGAGTCCATGGCCGAGGCCTTTCATGGAGAGCCCAACAAAGACTTAAAGGTAGAAATTCCTGATTTTCATGGTAGTTTAAACCCCGAGGATTTGTTAGTTGGTTTAGGACCATTGAAAGAGTCTTTGAGTTTAAAGGTTATTCTGATGGCAAAGCTTTTAAAGTTGCAATCTTGAAACTCAAAGGCTATGCTTCCCTTTGGTATGAGAACTTAAAAAATCAGAGAAGAAGGGATGGTAAGGAACCTATTAAGTCTTAGTTAAAACTGAAAAAGAAGCTTAATGAGAAGTTTATACCTAAAGAGTACACTCAAGACATTTTCATTAAGCTCACACAACTTAAACAAGACCAACAACCACTTGAGTCATATCTTAGAGACTTTGAACAACTTACTTTGCAATGTGAACTCAATGAGAAGCCCGAACAGAAAATTGCTAGATTTGTTGAAGGGTTAGATACTAAGATTGCTCATAGGGTTAGAATGCAACAAGTATGGTCCTTTGATGAAGCCGTTAATTTGGCTTTAAGGGTTGAGAAAATGGGTAAAGGGAAGGCTACAACCACCAAACCAACCACCAAAACCGCCACCTTTAGACCCCCAACCAGTTTCAAAATTAATGAACCACCCTCTCAAAACAAAACCACCATACTTGACAAGGGAAAAGCAGCCGAAACCTCACAAAAAAAGACCATGCCTCTCAAAAAATGTTACCAATGCCAAGGTTATGGTCACTTTGCCAAAGAATGCCCAACCAAGAGAGCCCTTAGTAGCTTTGAAGTGGTTCATTGGGGAGATGATGAGATTCTTGTGTGTGATGAGGAAATGGAGGGAACGGACCATGAAGAGGATGATGTGGTCATGCCGGATGCGGGTCTTAGCTTGGTTACTTGGAGAGTGATGCATACCCAACCCCAACCCTTGGAAATGGACCAAAGACAACAAATCTTTAGGTCTAGGTGCACCATTAAGGGAAGAGTTTGCAATCTTATCATTGATGGAGGGAGTTGTACCAATGTAGCCTCTAGTACTCTCATTGAAAAGCTATCTTTACCCACACAAGATCATCCTAGTCCTTATAAATTAAGGTGGCTTAACAAGGGGGCAGAAGTTAGAGTGGATAAGCAATGCCTTGTAACCTTCTCCATTGGCAAGAACTATTCGGATGAGGCCCTTTGTGATGTTCTACCTATGGATGCTTGTCATCTTCTTCTTGGGAGACCTTGGGAGTTTGATAGGGATTCGGTACACCATGGGAGAGACAACACTTACACCTTCAAGTTTGGCTCAAGAAAGGTCATTCTAACACCACTTCCACCCGTCCTTAAGCATACTACACCACCATCCATGCTTGAGCCTTCAAAAGAGGTATTATTGATCAATGAGGCCGAGATGCTCCAAGAGTTAAAGGGTGATGAAGATGTCTATGCTCTTATTGCAAAATATGTGGTTTTTGGGCAGAATGTTTCACTTCCGAAGGAGGTCCAAGAGCTCCTCCAATCCTATGAAGATGTGTTCCCAAATGAGCTCCCAAGTGGCTTGCCTCCTCTTAGGGGCATTGAGCATCAAATTGATTTCATTCCGGGGGCTACATTACCAAACAAGGCTGCCTATAGAAGTGATCCTAAAGCTACTCAAGAATTACAACAACAAATTGGAGAACTTGTGAGCAAGGGCTTTGTGAGAGAGTCCCTTAGTCCGTGTGCTGTCCCGGCCCTCTTAGTGCCAAAGAAAGATGGGTCTTGGAGGATGTGTACGGATAGTAGAGCTATCAACAACATTACCATCAAGTATAGGTTTCCCATACCTAGGCTTGATGACATCTTGGATGAGCTTAGTGGGGCTCAATTGTTTTCAAAGATTGATTTAAGGCAAGGCTATCACCAAGTAAGAATCAAAGAAGGAGATGAGTGGAAAACCGCATTCAAAACAAAGCATGGGTTGTATGAATGGCTTGTCATGCCATTTGGTCTTTCTAATGCACCAAGTACCTTCATGAGGCTCATGACCGAGGTACTTAGACCTTATTTGGGCAGATTTGTGGTTGTTTACTTTGATGATATCTTGGTTTATAGTCCTTCCAAGGAAGAGCACCTCAAGCATTTGCAAGTGTTGTTTGAAACTCTTAGGGAACACAAGTTGTATGGCAAGCTAGAGAAGTGTTCTTTTATGCAAAATGAAGTCCAATTCTTGGGCTTTATCATTTCTGACCGTGGCATATTGGTTGATCAAGAGAAGGTTAAGGCAATCAAATCATGGCCTATACCTAAGAATATCACGGATGTAAGGAGTTTTCATGGGTTGGCATCATTCTATAGGAGGTTCATCAAAGATTTTAGCACACTTATGGCTCCTATAACCGAATGTATGAAGAAAGGGGAGTTCAAATGGGGAGATAAGGCTGAATCATCCTTCAATATCATCAAAGAGAAGCTTTGTGAGTCTCCTATTCTTACTTTGCCAAATTTCAATAAGTTGTTTGAAGTTGAGTGTGATGCTAGTGGCATTGGCATTGGGGCTGTCCTTGTTTAAGAGCACAAGCCAATTGCTTACTTTAGTGAGAAATTGAGTGGTGCCAAGCTCAATTACTCAACTTATGATAAGGAGTTCTATGCTATTGTTCGAGCCTTAACCCATTGGAGTCACTACTTGAAACCACGACCATTCGTCCTACATTCTGATCATGAGGCTCTCAAATACATTAATGGTCAACACAAGCTCAATCATAGGCATGCTAAATGGGTGGAGTTCTTACAATCCTTCAACTTCTCAAGCAAGTACATAGAGGGGAAAGATAACATAGTGGCTGATGCATTGTCTAGGAGATTCATTATGTTGAGTTTCATGGAGCAAAGGGTCCTTGGGTTTGAGTACATGAAAGAATTATATGTGGAAGATCCGGATTTTAAAGAAGAATGGGAGCTCCTTCAATCTGGCCAAATCAAGCTCAAGAGCAAATACTTGGTTCAAAATGGGTTCTTATTCTTTGGAAACAAGTTGTGTGTGCCTAGGGGACCTTATAGAAACTTATTGATAAGGGAAGTTCACTCCAATGGTCTTGCCGGACACTTTGGCATTCAAAAGACCTATGACATACTCCAAGAGCAATTCTATTGGCCTAAGATGCTTGGGGATGTCCAAGATGTGATCAAGAGGTGTGCTCCTTGTCAACAATCAAAATCCTACTTCCAAACAGGCCCCTACACTCCTTTGCCGGTTCCAAATCAGCCATGGGAAGACATAAGCATGGATTTCATTGTTGCTTTACCAAGAACTCAAAGAGGGAAGGATTCAATCATGGTGGTTGTGGATAGATTCAGCAAAATGGCTCATTTCATTGCTTGCAAGAAAACCGAAGATGCAACTAGTGTGGCCGAGCTCTATTTCAAAGAAGTGGTCAAGCTACATGGTATTCCTAAGTCCATTGTCTCGGATAGGGATTCCAAGTTCATGAGTCATTTTTGGAGAACCTTATGGAAGCTACTCAAAACAAGGCTCTTGTTTAGCACCTCCCATCACCCCCAAACTGATGGGCAAACGGAAGTTACCAACAAAACCTTGGGGAGGATCATTAGGTGCACGGTTGCAAGATCATTGAAAGATTGGGACCTCAAACTAGCTCAAGCCGAGTTTGCCTTCAACCGAGCCCCTTCCACAACCACGGGCAAGTCTCCATTTGAGGTGGTGTATGGCGTGAATCCTATGATGCCTACTGATTTGGCACCCATCAAAAGAAATACCATTGATTATGATGCTAAGAAAAGGGTTGAACAAATGCTCCATGTCCATGAACAAGTCAAGAAGCAAATTGAGAAGGCTAATGAGGCTCACAAGGCCAAATCCAAGGGTGTTAAGGGAACCAAAAGCTTTGAACCCGGAGATCTTGTTTGGATACACTTGAGGAAAGAAAGATTTCCAGAAAAAAGGAAGAATAAGCTCATGCCTAGAGCTGATGGTCCATTCAAAGTACTTGAGAAGTTTGGGTCCAATGCATACAAGATAAATCTTCCCGGAGAATATGGAGTCCATGGAACTTTCAATGTTGGGGATTTAAGTCCTTATTATGAAGAGATTGAGGAGGATAAGCTCGAGGATTTGAGGGCAAATCCTTTTCAAGAAGGGGAGATTGAAACAAATCAAACCGAGAAAAGCCACAATTCACCCGGTTTTGGACCTTGCACTAGATTGAGGTCTAACATGAATTCCGTCTAAGAAGTCGTGCCATTTTCCAGCATGGGATTAATCTTTGGTGAGTTTGGGACGTTTTTGTGTAGGAACTTATATCCCAAAGCCGTTCCTATCATAGAGTTTGCCAAGCTTTTAAAACCGTGCGCATTCAGGACCATGGCTGGAACAAGCTTAGTTTTTTGTGCATTATGTCGCTATCAACCTTCCTCTTTTGAACCAACAAAGCTCAAGGGACTTTATGGCTGCAGCAAGGACTCTTACACGGTTTCCTCAAGCCCCATTTCAGTCCATATAATCATAAATAAGAAGTTGAGCTACAAACAAGGAAGTTTGGACTATTAGTTTACTTTCTTTGCTTTATGTCCTTTTCATTTCAGATTTGTCATAGCCTAGGCTGCCGTTTTCTTGGTTGTTAGCTGCTATTTTTGTGACCTTTAGATGTACTTAGTAATCAAGGGTCAAGATTGTAAGCCTTGGTCTATATAAACCAAGCTAAACACTTGAGAACTTCAGATTTGAATGAACATTAATACAAGTGAAAACCTAGTTTTCTCTCTTATCATTCTTTGCTTTGTGCTAGAAGAACCTCCTTTGCTTAGTGCTAGGGGCTGAGTAAGTTCATTGCTTTGTGCTTGAATCAACTCTTAGTCTTAAACCTTGGCTTTGTGCTTGGTTTAGGTCATATCCCCATACTCAATCCTTAGCATTTGGCAATCGTTTTTAGCACTCAAATTCTGTCCAAATTCGAGTTCTTAGAGTTTTATTCCAGTTCATTAGTCCCTTTGACTCGTTGTGTAAAACATTTGTCCTTGTTAATTAATCCTTGTGACTCATTGTGAACCATTTGTCCTTGTTCATTAGTCATTGTGACTCATTTTGTAAATCATTTGTTCTTTCATTAGTCATTGTAACTCGTTGTGTGAATCATTTGTCTTAGTTCATTATTCATTATGACTCGTTGTGTGAATCATTTGTCCTTGTCCATTAGTCCTGGAGTAAAACGGCGAGGTGGTCCTTAATCAGCCCATTCTAGGCCAAAAAACGCAGCAACCATACTACAAAAATTAACTCGAAAATGGGCTGTTTTGGAGTAGTATTTTCTCGGTTTTGGGAGGAGGCTGTTTTGGGAGGTTTTATTTGAAACATAAAATGAAAGATATGACTTAAACAAGATCACAAAGCATGTTTAAGCCTAGGATAATACTCTTCCAAAGCACTAAGCAAATGAAAAGAGTTCATCTCCAAACACTAAGTAATGGAGGTTGTTCAAGCACAAAGCAATGAACTAATGAAAGGGTTTTCAAAAACCTCATATTCTCATTCTCATAAACTTCAAATCTGAAATTATTACAAGGGATAGGTGCTCTTTAAATAGAGGCTCAAATTACATCCAAACCATCCATCTAAAAGTAAATCTAAAGGCTACAATTGAAAGCATAAATGGACAAAAGTTAAAGTAGATATTTTACACACAAAAACACTACAAATGGGTCCTAAATAAACAAGCTTGGCAGCCTGTTTAGGCGTGTAAAGCTGCTGGCCATTTTGTTGGTTTTGCTCTTCAATTCCTTTGGCTTCTTTTGGAGACAATAAAGGGGACCATTTGTTGTCATTTTCTCTTAAAAATCTTGCAATTATACTCACCAAAATGCTTTGCAAATTCCTGTCCAGATTTGAACAAAAACGGACAGCCCTTGGACCATTTCGGTTCAAACTCCCTTTGTTGAGAAAAGTTTGTCCTCAAACTTTCGCGGTTAAGAATATGGTATAGCAAAAGACGATTTCAAAAACAAATACAATTTCAGAAAAATGTAGTATAGATGTTAAAGAGGGAAACAACAAGAGCCCATTCTAGTCAAGCACTTAGCAAAGACCGAACCCTCTTGTTAGCCAACTCGATCCGAGCAACACACAAGTGCTCGAACCAAAGCCAACACCCACAAATCAAGCCACGCAGAGATTTGTGGTGTCACACCCAAGAACACCACGGACCTCCATTTCCCAAGATCGTCTTGGTTTAAGAAAACGCAAGAGCCGAAGCTCTGATACCACTTTGGAGTAAAACGGCGAGGTGGTCCTTAATCAGCCCATTCTAGGCCAAAAAACGCAGCAACCATACTACAAAAATTAACTCGAAAATGGGCTGTTTTGGAGTAGTATTTTCTCGGTTTTGGGAGGAGGCTGTTTTGGGAGGTTTTATTTGAAACATAAAATGAAAGATATGACTTAAACAAGATCACAAAGCATGTTTAAGCCTAGGATAATACTCTTCCAAAGCACTAAGCAAATGAAAAGAGTTCATCTCCAAACACTAAGTAATGGAGGTTGTTCAAGCACAAAGCAATGAACTAATGAAAGGGTTTTCAAAAACCTCATATTCTCATTCTCATAAACTTCAAATCTGAAATTATTACAAGGGATAGGTGCTCTTTAAATAGAGGCTCAAATTACATCCAAACCATCCATCTAAAAGTAAATCTAAAGGCTACAATTGAAAGCATAAATGGACAAAAGTTAAAGTAGATATTTTACACACAAAAACACTACAAATGGGTCCAAAATAAACAAGCTTGGCAGCCTGTTTAGGCGTGTAAAGCTGCTGGCCATTTTGTTGGTTTTGCTCTTCAATTCCTTTGGCTTCTTTTGGAGACAATAAAGGGGACCATTTGTTGTCATTTTCTCTTAAAAATCTTGCAATTATACTCACCAAAATGCTTTGCAAATTCCTGTCCAGATTTGAACAAAAACGGACAGCCCTTGGACCATTTCGGTTCACTCCTTGTGTGAATCATTTGTTCTAGTTCATTAGTCATTGTGACTCGTTCTGTGAATCATTTGTCCTTGTTCATTAGTCATTGTGACTCCTTGTGTGAATCATTTGTTCTAGTTCATTAGTCATTGTGACTCGTTGTGTGAATCATTTGTCCTTGTTCATTATGAATCGTTGTGTGAATTATTTGTCCTTGTTCATTAGTCCCTTTGATTCATTGTGTAAAGCATTTGTCCTTGTTAATTAGTCCTTGTGATTCGTTGTTTGAACCATTTGTCCTTGTTCATTAGTCATTGAAACTCCTTGTATGAATCATTTGTTCTAGTTCATTAGTCATTGTGACTCGTTGTGTGAATCATTTGTCCTTGTTAATTATTCCTTATGACTCGTTGTGTGAACCCTTTGTCCTAGTTCATTATTCATTATGACTCGTGTGAATTATTTGTCCTTGTTCATTAGTCCCTTTGACTCGTTGTGTAAAGCAATTGTCCTTGTTAATTAGTCCTTGTGATTCGTTGTGTGAACCATTTGTCCTTGTTCATTAGTCATTGAAACTCCTTGTATGAATCATTTGTTCTAGTTCATTAGTCATTGTGACTCGTTGTGTGAATCAATTGTCCTTGTTAATTATTCCTTGTGACTCGTTGTGAGAACCATTTGTCCTAGTTCATTATTCATTATGACTCGTTGTGTGAACTATTTGTCCTTGTTCATTAGTCCCTTTGACTCGTTGTGTAAAACATTTGTCCTAGTTAATTAATCCTTGTGACTCGTGTACCATTTGTCCTTGTTCATTAGTCATTTTGATTCGTTATGTAAATCATTTGTTCTAGTTCATTAGTCATTGTGACTCGTTGTGTGAATCATTTGATTTAGTTCATTATTCATTATGACTCGTTGTGTGAATCATTTGTACTTGTCCATTAGTTCCTTTGACTCGTTGTGTAAATCATTTGTCCTTGTGTGAACCATTTGTCCTTGTTCATTCGTCCTTGTGACTCGTTGTGAACCATTTGTCCTTGTTCATTTGTCATCGTGACTCGTTGTGTAAATCATTTGTTCTAGTTCATCAGTCATTGTGACTCGTTGTGTGAATCATTTGTCCTTGTTAATTATTCCTTGTGACTCGTTGTGTGAACCATTTGTCCAAGTTCATTATTCATTATGACTCGTTGTGTGAATTATTTGTCCTTGTTCATTAGTCCCTTTGACTCGTTGTGTAAAACATTTGTCTTTGTTAATTAATCCTTGTGACTCGTTGTGAACCATTTGTCCTTGTTCATTAGTCATTGTGACTCGTTTTGTAAATCATTTATTCTAGTTCATTAGTCATTGTAACTCGTTGTGTGAATCATTTGTCTTAGTTCATTATTCATTATGACTCGTTGTGTGAATCATTTGTCCTTGTCCATTAGTCCCTTTGACTCGTTGTGTAAATCATTTGTCCTTGTTAATTAGTCCTTGTGACTCTTTGTGCGAACCATTTGTCCTTGTTCATTTGTCCTTGTGACTCGTTGTGAACCATTTGTCCTTGTTCATTAGTCATTGTGACTCGCTGGGTAAATCATTTGTTCTATTTTATTAGTCCTTATGACTCGTTGTGTGAACCATTTGTGCTTGTTCATTAGTCCTTGTGACTCGTTGTGTGAACCATTTGTTCTTTTTCATTAGTCCTTGTGGCTCATTGTGTGAATCATTTGTCCTTGTTCATTAGTCCTTCCGACTCGTTGTGTGAACCATTTGTCCTTGTTCATTATTCATTGTGACTCCTTGTGTGAATCATTTGTTCTAGTTCATTAGTCATTGTGACTCGTTGTGTGAATCATTTGTCCTAGTTCATTATTCTTTATGACTCGTTGTGTGAATTATTTGTCCTTGTTCATTAATCCCTTTGACTCATTGTGTAAAGCATTTGTCCTTTTTAATTAGTCCTTGTGATTCGTTGTGTGAACCATTTGTCCTTGTTCATTAGTCATTGAAACTACATGTATGAATCATTTGTTCTAGTTCATTAGTCTTTGTGACTCGTTGTGTGAATCATTTATCCTTGTTAATTATTCCTTATGACTCGTTGTGTGAACCATTTGTCCTAGTTCATTATTCATTATGACTCGTTGTGTGAATTATTTGTCCTTGTTCATTAGTCCCTTTGATTCGTTGTGCAAAGCATTTGTCCTTGTTAATTAGTCCTTGTGATTCGTTGTGTGAACCATTTGTCCTTGTTCATTAGTCATTGAAACTACTTGTATGAATCAATTGTTCTAGTTCATTTGTCATTGTGACTCGTTGTGTGAATCATTTGTCCTTGTTAATTATTCCTTATGACTCGTTGTGTGAACCCTTTGTCCTAGTTCATTATTCATTATGACTCGTTGTGTGAATTATTTGTCCTTGTTCATTAGTCCCTTTGACTCGTTGTGTAAAGCATTTGTCCTTGTTAATTAGTCCTTGTGATTCGTTGTGTGAACCATTTGCCCTTGTTCATTAGTCATTGAAACTCCATGTATGAATCATTTGTTCTAGTTCATTAGTCATTGTGACTCGTTGTGTGAATCATTTATCCTTGTTAATTATTCCTTGTGACTCGTTGTGTGAACCATTTGTCCTAGTTCATTATTCATTATGACTCGTTGTGTGAATTTTTTGTCCTTGTTCATTAGTCCCTTTGACTCGTTGTGTAAAACATTTGTCCTAGTTAATTAATCCTTGTGACTCGTGTACCATTTGTCCTTGTTCATTAGTCATTGTGATTCGTTATGTAAATCATTTGTTCTAGTTCATTAGTCATTGTGACTCGTTGTGTGAATCATTTGATTTAGTTCATTATTCATTATGACTCGTTGTGTGAATCATTTGTCCTTGTCCATTAGTTCCTTTGACTCGTTGTGTAAATCATTTGTCCTTGTTAATTAGTCCTTGTGTGAACCATTTGTCCTTGTTCATTCGTCCTTGTGACTCGTTGTGAACCATTTGTCCTTGTTTATTTGTCATTGTGACTCGTTGTGTAAATCATTTGTTCTAGTTCATTAGTCATTGTGACTCGTTGTGTGAATCATTTGTCCTTGTTAATTATTCATTGTGACTCGTTGTGTGAACCATTTGTCCTTGTTCATTAGCCATTGAAACTCCTTGTATGAATCATTTGTTCTAGTTCATTAGTCATTGTGACTCGTTGTGTGAATCATTTGTCCTTGTTAATTATTCCTTGTGACTCGTTGTGAACCATTTGTCCTTGTTCATTAGTCATTGTGACTCGCTGGGTAAATCATTTGTTCTATTTTATTAGTCCTTATGACTCGTTGTGTGAACCATTTGTGCTTGTTCATTAGTCCTTGTGACTAGTTGTGTGAACCAATATATCTTTTTCATTAGTCCTTGTGGCTCATTGTGTGAATCATTTGTCCTTGTTCATTAGTCCTTGTGACTCGTTGTGTGAACCATTTGTCCTTGTTCATTATTCATTGTGACTCCTTGTGTGAATCATTTGTTCTAGTTCATTAGTCATTGTGACTCGTTGTGTGAATCATTTGTCCTAGTTCATTATTCATTATGACTCGTTGTGTGAATTATTTGTCCTTGTTCATTAGTCCCTTTGACTCGTTGTGTAAAGCATTTGTCCTTGTTAATTAGTCCTTGTGATTCGTTGTGTGAACCATTTGTCCTTGTTCATTAGTCATTGAAACTACATGTATGAATCATTTGTTCTAGTTCATTAGTCATTGTGACTCGTTGTGTGAATCATTTGTCCTTGTTAATTATTCCTTATGACTCGTTGTGTGAACCCTTTGTCCTAGTTCATTATTCATTATGACTCGTTGTGTGAATTAATTGTCCTTGTTCATTAGTCCCTTTGACTCGTTGTGTAAAGCATTTGTCCTTGTTAATTAGTCCTTGTGATTCGTTGTGTGAACCATTTGTCCTTGTTCATTAGTCATTGAAACTCCGTGTATGAATCATTTGTTCTATTTCATTAGTCATTGTGACTCGTTGTGTGAATCATTTGTCCTTGTTAATTATTCGTTGTGACTCGTTGTGTGAACCATTTGTCCTAGTTCATTATTCATTATGACTCGTTGTGTGAATTATTTGTCCTTGTTCATTAGTCCCTTTGACTCGTTGTGTAAAACTTTTTTCCTAGTTAATTAATCCTTGTGACTCGTGTACCATTTGTCCTTGTTTATGAAACAAATCAAACCGAGAAAGGCCACATTTCACCCGGTTTTGGACCTTGCACAAGATTGAGGTCTAACATGAATTCCGTCTAAGAAGTCGTGCCTTTTTCCAGCATGGGATTAATCTTTGGTGAGTTTGGGACGTTTTTGTGTAGGAACTTGTATCCCAAAGCCGTTCCTATCATAGAGTTTGCCAAGCATTAAAAACCGTGCGCAATCAGGACCATGGCTGGAGCATGCTTAGTTTTTTGTGCATTATGTCGCTATCAACATTCCTCTTTTGTTCCAACAAAGCTCAAGGGACTTTTTGGCTGCAGCAAGGACTCTTACACGGTTTCCTCAAGCCCCATTTCAGTCCATATAATCATAAATAAGTAGTTGAGCTACAAACAAGGAAGATTGGACTATTCGTTTACTTTCTTTGCTTTATGTCCTTTTCATTTCAGCTTTGTCATAGCCTTGGCTGCCGTTTTTCTTGGTTGTTTGCTGCTATTTTTGTGACCTTTAGATGTACTTAGTAATCAAGGGTCAAGATTGTAAGCCTTGGTCTATATAAACCAAGCTAAGCACTTGAGAACTTCAGATTTGAATGAACATTAATACAAGTGAAAACCTAGTTTTTCCTCTTAAATTCTTTGCTTTGTGCTAGAAGACCCTCCTATGCTTAGTGCTAGGGGTTGAGTGAGTTCTTTGCTAGGTGCTTGAACAAGCTCTTAGTCTTAAACCTTGGCTTTGTGCTTGGTTTATTTCATATCCAATTCACTCGATCCTTAGCATTTGAGTCACGGTTTTAAGCTTGTTTTTCTGTCCATTTTCGTATCCTTAGAGTTTTATTCCAAATTGGTTATCAGAGCTTTGGTTAACAACAAAAATCCTTTCTTTGTGAGTTCATTATACCCTAACCACATTAAAAACACACAAAAACAACCATGAGTGAAGAAAGGATTGCTG
Organism: Silene latifolia; assembly: GCF_048544455.1. NCBI lineage: Eukaryota > Viridiplantae > Streptophyta > Magnoliopsida > Caryophyllales > Caryophyllaceae > Silene > Silene latifolia. The sequence continues at coordinate 423,690 of NW_027413131.1, read as the reverse complement.
GAATTGAAACACAAGTTACTCAACTTTCTGAAAAATGTGATTTGTTGCTAGAATCTCTCAATGTTATCATGGCTAATATTCCAACACCACCACCAAGAGGAGGACAACCACCTAGAGGCAGGGGTAGAGGCCGTGGCTTCATGGGTAGAGGACGAGCTCATGGTGGCCGTGAAGAAGAGGAGCTTTCTGATTCGGAGGAATCCATGGCCGAGGCCTTTCATGGAGAGCCCAACAAAGACTTAAAGGTAGAGATTCCTGATTTTCATGGTATTTTAAACCCCGAGGATTTGTTAGATTGGTTTAGGACCATTGAAAGAGTCTTTGAGTTTAAAGGTTATTCCGATGGCAAAGCTTTTAAAGTTGCAATCTTGAAACTCAAAGGCTATGCCTCCCTTTGGTATGAGAACTTAAAAATCAGAGAAGAAGGGATGGTAAGGAACCTATTAAGTCTTGGTTAAAACTGAAAAAGAAGCTTAATGAGAAGTTTATACCTAAAGAGTACACTCAAAACATTTTCATTAAGCTCACACAACTTAAACAAGACCAACAACCACTTGAGTCATATCTTAGAGACTTTGAACAACTTACTTTGCAATGTGAACTCAATGAGAAGCCCGAACAGAAAATTGCTAGATTTGTTGAAGGGTTAGATACTAAGATTGCTCATAGGGTTAGAATGCAACAAGTATGGTCCTTTGATGAAGCCGTTAATTTGGCTTTAAGGGTTGAGAAAATGGGTAAAGGGAAGGCTACAACCACCAAACCAACCACCAAAACAGCCACCTTTAGACCCCCAACCAGTTTCAAAATTAATGAACCACCCTCTCAAAACAAAACCACCATACTTGACAAGGGAAAAGCAGCCGAAACCTCACAAAAAAGACCATGCCTCTCAAAAAATGTTACCAATGCCAAGGTTATGGTCACTTTGCCAAAGAATGCCCAACCAAGAGAGCCCTTAGTAGCTTTGAAGTGGTTCATTAGGGAGATGATGAGATTCTTGTGTGTGATGAGGAAATGGAGGGAACGGACCATGAAGAGGATGATGTGGTTATGCCGGATGCGGGTCTTAGCTTGGTTACTTAGAGAGTGATGCATACCCAACCCCAACCCTTGGAAATGGACCAAAGACAACAAATCTTTAGGTCTAGGTGCACCATTAAGGGAAGAGTTTGCAACCTTATCATTGATGGAGGGAGTTGTACCAATGTAGCCTCTAGTACTCTCATTGAAAAGTTATCTTTGCCCACACAAGACCATCCTAGTCCTTATAAATTAAGGTGGCTTAACAAGGGGGCAGAAGTTAGAGTGGATAAGCAATGCCTTGTAACCTTCTCCATTGGCAAGAACTATTCGGATGAGGCCCTTTGTGATGTTCTACCTATGGATGCTTGTCATCTTCTTCTTGGGAGACCTTGGGAGTTTGATAGGGATTCGGTACACCATGGGAGAGACAACACTTACCACCTTCAAGTTTGGCTCAAGAAAGGTCATTCTAACACCACTTCCACCCGTCCTTAAGCATACTACACCACCATCCATGCTTGAGCCTTCAAAAGAGGTATTATTGATCAATGAGGCCGAGATGCTCCAAGAGTTAAAGGGTGATGAAGATGTCTATGCTCTTATTGCAAAAGATGTGGTTTTTGGGCAGAATGTTTCACTTCCTAAGGAGGTCCAAGAGCTCCTCCAATCCTATGAAGATGTGTTCCCAAATGAGCTCCCAAGTGGCTTGCCTCCTCTTAGGGGCATTGAGCATCAAATTGATTTCATTCCGGGAGCTACATTACCAAACAAGGCTGCCTATAGAAGTGATCCTAAAGCTACTCAAGAATTACAACAACAAATTGGAGAACTTGTGAGCAAAGGCTTTGTGAGAGAGTCCCTTAGTCCGTGTGCTGTCCCGGCCCTCTTAGTGCCAAAGAAAGATGGGTCTTGGAGGATGTGTACGGATAGTAGAGCTATCAACAACATTACCATCAAGTATAGGTTTCCCATACCTAGGCTTGATGACATCTTGGATGAGCTTAGTGGAGCTCAATTGTTTTCAAAGATTGATTTAAGGCAAGGCTATCACCAAGTAAGAATCAAAGAAGGAGATGAATGGAAAACGGCATTCAAAACTAAGCATGGGTTATATGAGTGGCTTGTGATGCCCTTTGGTCTTTCTAATGCACCAAGTACCTTCATGAGGCTCATGACCGAGGTACCTTCATTAGTCATTGTGATTCGTTATGTAAATCATTTGTTCTAGTTCATTAGTCATTGTGACTCGTTGTGTGAATCATTTGATTTAGTTCATTATTCATTATGACTCATTGTGTGAATTATTTGTCCTTGTTCATTAGTCCCTTTGACTCGTTGTGTAAAGCATTTGTCCTTGTTAATTAGTCCTTGTGATTCGTTGTTTGAACCATTTGTCCTTGTTCATTAGTCATTGAAACTCCTTGTATGAATCATTTGTTCTAGTTCATTAGTCATTGTGACTCGTTGTGTGAATCATTTGTCCTTGTTAATTATTCCTTATGACTCGTTGTGTGAACCCTTTGTCCTAGTTCATTATTCATTATGACTCGTGTGAATTATTTGTCCTTGTTCATTAGTCCCTTTGACTCGTTGTGTAAAGCATTTGTCCTTGTTAATTAGTCCTTGTGATTCGTTGTGTGAACCATTTGTCCTTGTTCATTAGTCATTGAAACTACATGTATGAATCATTTGTTTTAGTTCATTAGTCATTGTGACTCGTTGTGTGAATCATTTGTCCTTGTTAATTATTCCTTATGACTCGTTGTGTGAACCATTTGTCCTAGTTCATTATTCATTATGACTCGTTGTGTGAATTATTTGTCCTTATTCATTAGTCCCTTTGATTCGTTGTGTAAAGCATTTGTCCTTGTCAATTAGTCCTTGTGATTCGTTGTGTGAACCATTTGTCCTTGTTCATTAGTCATTGAAACTCCTTGTATGAATCAATTGTTCTAGTTCATTAGTCATTGTGACTCGTTGTGTGAATCATTTGTCCTTGTTAATTATTCCTTATGACTTGTTGTGTGAACCCTTTGTCCTAGTTCATTATTCATTATGACTCGTTGTGTGAATTATTTGTCCTTGTTCATTAGTCCCTTTGACTCGTTGTGTAAAGCATTTGTCCTTGTTAATTAGTCCTTGTGATTTGTTGTGTGAACTATTTGTCCTTGTTCATTAGTCATTGAAACTCCTTGTATGAATCATTTGTTCTAGTTCATTAGTCATTGTGACTCGTTGTGTGAATCTGATGCGTATACGTAGCGGAAGACTTAATTGTTTTGTTTTTGGTTTTTTTGTTGTGCAAAAGATAAAGGATATTTGTTTCGATTCCTTGAGAAGAGATCGAAAACAATGGGATATTTGGTATCACTAGACCTATAGTGATAACAATGGGGAATTACTCAAACGCGTCAAGCAATTCAACTCAAATCTGAGCACGTCCTTAGTTTAAGGCAAAACTCGAAATCATCGACTCTTTGAAAAAGATTGAAACCAACAAGTTTCTCTCTCTAAAATGTTTTTACTTCAACTTTGGATGCTTACAAATGAGGGAGGCTAGGTCCTTTTATAGGACAAAAGCCTTGGCCTCCAAGTAAAACATTAAATGCTAGTTGTAAGTTCTAGGATGATTAGATGCATAGAACTTACAACCTAGACCTTTTGTCAAATCTTATTCAAACTATGTTGAAAAATGCAAAAATATAAACTAGATTCTTCTCCTTGGTGCCGCCACATTCGGCCTTCCCCCCTTGTTCCCATTTGATTTTTCTTTTGTTCCCACACGGCATCAAGGGGTGTGCGGATCTCGAGCTTCAACCGCGCATAATACCTCTCTTTTACGTAAACCCATCCAATTTTCATGCATAAAAAATGTGTTATTTGGGCCTGGTTTTGATTGGTGCTCTATGTCGAGCACAACTTCTTCCATGAGGTCCATATCCGCGTCATCTCCTCCTTCTTGAAAAGGAATTGCCCTCAATTCCTTGATTCCATCGTCGTCAATGTAAGGAGATAGATCCCCGACGTTGAAAGTGGCGTGTACCCCATATTCTCCGGGCAACTCGATCTTGTATGCGTTGTCGCCTACCTTTGATATTACCTTGTAGGGACCTTCTGCTCGCGGCATGAGTTTGTTCTTGCGTTTGTTCGGATAACGCTCCTTCCTTAAGTGTAACCACACGAGGTCTCCTTCGTTGAAGGATCTTGGCTGGCGGGTTTTGTTTGCTTTGCGCTTGTACATTTCATTAATTTTCTCAATTCTTGCCCTGACTTGATCATGTAGTTTGATCATTGATTTCAATTTGGATTCCGCATCCTTGTGTATGATTTCATCCTTGGGTAGGGGAATGAGGTCTAGTGGTAAATACGGGTTTATACCATATACGACCTCAAATGGGGAGTGCTTTGTTGCATAAGTTGGGGAGCGGTTATATGCGAATTCAGCGTGCACGAGTTTCAAATCCCAATCTTTCTGAGTTTTACTCACCAGACTTCGCAGCATTGTTCCCAGAGTGCGATTCGTGACCTCCGTTTGTCCGTCCGTCTGGGGATGATGAGAAGTGCTGAACAAAAGCTTGGTTCCCAGCCTTCTCCATAACGTTTTCCAGAAGTAGCTTAGGAATTTGGAATCTCGATCGGAGACGATTGTTCTTGGGATCCCGTGGAGTCGTAAGACTTCTCGAAAATACAAGTCCGCCACATTGCTGGCGTCATCGGTTTTGTGACAGGCAATAAAATGGGCCATCTTTGAGAATCGGTCGACCACTACCATGATCGCATCTTTGCCTCTTTGTGTTCGTGGTAACGCCACGATGAAATCCATGGATATATCTTCCCAAGGTCGGCACGGGATAGGCAATGGCACATACTCCCCAGGTTGGAATTTGCTTTTGGCCATGTGACATGTGATGCATTTTCGCACTATTGCTTGCACGTCTCCTTGCAACTGTGGCCAATAGAAATGTTCCTTGAGGATATCCACAGTCTTGTTTACTCCAAAATGTCCCCCAAGTCCACCTCCATGGGCTTCTCGAATAAGTAGTTCTCGGAGCGGGAGCTTTGGGACACAAAGTCTGTTTCCTTTGAAAAGGAAACCGTCTTGCGTAATGAATTCTTCATGAGCCCCGTTCTTGCAAATCTTGAAGATTTCCCCAAAGTCGGGATCGTTCTCGTAGGATTCCTTCAGTGCCTCGAAGCCCAGTAATCGGACATCGAGTACCGTCAATAATGAGTATCGGCGTGAGAGAGCATCGGCCACCACGTTACTTTTGCCAGTCTTGTATTTGGAGGAGAAATGGAAGGATTGTAAAAATTCCACCCACTTGGCATGCCTTGAGTTCAACTTTTGCTGCCCATTGATATGTTTCAACGATTCGTGGTCCGAGTGCAGGATGAAATGACTTGGTCGGAGATAGTGACTTCAATGTTGTAGGGCCCTTACGATCGCATAGAATTCCTTGTCGTACGTCGAGTAATTGAGCCTGGCCCCGTTCAGTTTTTCAGAGAAGTAAGCGATGGGTCGCTTTCCTTGCACTAACACGGCTCCAATTCCAACACCGCTTGCGTCAGATTCGACTTCGAACGGGCGGGTGAAATCCGGGAGTGCCAGCAATGGTGCCTCACACAGTTTTTGGATAATCGTTTCGAACGACCTTTGAGCAGCTGGAGTCCATACGAAAGTTCCTTTCTTTGTACATTCAGTGATGGGGCTAGCGATGGTGCTAAAATCCCGAATGAATCTCCGATAGAACGAAGCAAGTCCGTGAAAGGATCGGACTTCCGTGACAGTCTTGGGAATAGGCCATGATTTGATTGCCTCAATCTTGGATTGGTCGACGGAAACCCCTTCTTTAGAAACCTTGTATCCAAGAAATATAACGCTCTCGACTAAGAACGAGCACTTCTGATGCGTATGGCGGGACGATTAATAAACGACCTGATGCGAATATCGACCACATGAAAGAGGTTGTGCTCAATTTGGAGGACTAAGCAAAACCACGCCCAAGTAATGCATATTCGCACACAAAATTGGATGGGCTCAAATAAAAGATAGGAAATATGTGCGATTAAAACTCAAGGCCGTGGGAACGCTGAAACCGTGTGGGAACAAGAGGATGCCGTGTGGAAACAATTGGAGGAACCGAAATGTGGCGGCACCAAGGGGGGGGAGAATCCAAATTTTATATTTTTGCATTTTCAACCTAGTTTGAATAAAAGTTGACAAAAAGGTCTAGGTTGTAAGTTCTATGTATTCATTCATCCTAGAACTTACAACTAGCATTAAATACTTGCTTGGAGGCCAAGGTTTTTTATCCTATATAAGGACCTAACCTCCTCATTTGTAAATCATCAAAGTTGAAGAAAAAACCTTTTAGAGAGAGAAACTTGTTGTTTCAATCTTTTCAAAGAGTCGATGATTTCAAGTCTTGCCTTGAACTAAGGACGCGCTCCGCAGTTTGAGTTGAATTGCTTGACGCATTTCGAGTAATTCCCCATTGTTATCACTATAGGTCTAGTAATACCAAATATCCCATTGTTTTCGATCTCTTCTCATGGAATCGAAACAAATATCCTTTATCTTTTGCACAACAAAAAAACCAAAAACAAAACAATTAAGTCTTCCGCTACGTATACGCATCAAATGGTATCAGAGCTTCGGCTCTTGATCACCCCAAAAAAATCAAGACGGTCCTAAGGAGGTCCCAATCAGTTGATAGTTGAATATCCAACGCGCTTGGTATTCAAAGATTAAACTCGGCGAGGTAGTTGAGGTTTAATCGGTTGGATCTTGAAGGCACGAATTGAACCAAAAAAAAAAAAAAAAACACTGTTCACGGTACTGTTCACTGACAAAAAAAAAAAAAAAAATAACACACATCTTTCTCTTCGAAAATCAAAACACCAATTACCAAACATGAATTTCGACGATCCCAACTTCCTTGAGAATCTTCAAAAGGCCTTGAAACATTTACAACAAAACGATTCCAAGTGGTTGCCTAGACAAGAACGAACCGTTGAAGAGTTCAAAGTGAGTGAATTACCCGAGTTCACGGGAGGCACGGACCCCGAGGACTACCTCGAATGGGAAAGGAAAATCGAACGAATGTTTGATTTCAAATTTCTGGATGACGCGAAATGCTGCAAGTACGCTATTCGAAGACTTAGTGGAGGGGCTTCACTATGGTACGAGAGTTTGAAAGCAAGGCGTGCTCGCACTGGGAAAAAGAAATTATCATCTTGGGATTCTCTTAAACGCAAGTTGCGTAAGAAATATGTTCCAGCAACTTATACGCTTACGACTTATCGTAAGATCGCCCATCTCAAACAATGGAGGACGACGAATAGTGTTGGCAAACCCAAGTCGGCTGCCACCCCAAGTTCCGAGGCAAGAACGCCCGATTCCAAGGAAACAAGTCTCTCCAAAGTACGATGTTTAAAGTGTCCGGGGTGTGGGCACTATCAAAGCGCGTGTCCAAATGAACGATTGAACACCTTGAGAGACACCGTTGCTTATCAGGATGAGTTGTATGATGAGGAGGAACGAATGAGTGATGTGTTCAATCTCGAAGAAGGAGAAAAGGACGAGATTATTACAATAGAGCCATTGAGTGATGATGATCAACTTAAAGATGTGATTGAAGAGGACTTATTTTCTTTTGAGGATGAACCTCATACGAAAGGTACTTCTTTATTTGACCCAAATCTACCAATTGTTTTTGATGAAGAATTGGAAGAAGTTTATGACAAAACTCACATGGAAGAAAGTGATCATACAAGTTATGACGATGCAACTCAAGAAAATCTTAATCGTGTGCCAAACACGGATGAGGAATTCAGGGATGTCTTTCCCAAGGAACTACCCGTTGGTTTACCATCTATTAGAGGGATCGAACGCCAAATTGCTCTCGCTCCCGAAACTTCATTACCGAACAAAGCGGCCTATCGATGCAATCCAATGGAAACAAAAGAGTTGCAACGACAAATGGAGGAGCGAATGGATCGAGGCTATGTTCGTGAAAACCTGATTCCATGTGCCGTCCCTACTCTACTTTTCCCAAAGAAGGATGGGACGTGGCGAATGTGTGTTGATAGTCGAGCCATGAACAACATAACTATCAAGTATCGTTTTCCTATCCCAAGGCTTGACGACATGCTTGATGAGTTACATGGATCCAAAACCTTTTCTAAGACCGACTTGAGGAGTGGTTATCACCAAATGCGAATAAGAGAAAGGGATAGGTGGAAAACCGCGTTCAAGAATAGACATGGGTTATACGAGTGGGCCGTCATGCCATTCGGATTAACCAATGCTCCGAGTACTTTTATGCGACTCATGAACAAGGTACTCAAATCTTTCTTAAGCAGATTTGTTGTCGTCTATTTGGATGACATTTTGGGGTACAAATCGAACCGAGAAAGATCATTCCCTACACCTTCGAGAGGTGTCCGACATACTTCGAGGGCAGAAACTCTATGAAAAGAAGGAGAAGTGGTCGTTGTGGGTCGAGAGTGTCATCTTTCTCGACTATATGGTATCTAAAGACGGGGTTTCGGCGGATCAAATCAAACTTGAAGCAATCAAGTCATGGCCTACTCCTGAGACCACCACGGAGGTCCGATCATTTCATGGACTCGCATCATTCTATCGGAGGTTCATTCGGGACTTTAGTACCATTACTAGTCCTATCACCGAGTATACGAAAAGGGGAACCTTCGTATGGACCCCAGCCGCTCAAAAGGAGTTCGAAACCATTATTCCGAAACTTTGCGAGGCACCGTTATTGGCACTCCCGGATTTCACTCAACCATTTGAGATGGAATGTGACGCAAGCGGTGTTAGAATTGGAGCCGTACTAATACAAGGAAAGCGACCCATCGCTTATTTCTCCGAGAAATTGAATGGAGCCCGGCTCAATTACTCGACGTACGACAAAGAATTTTATGCTATCGTGAGAGCTCTTCAACGTTGGAGTCACTACCTTTGGCCGAGTCATTTCATCCTCCACTCGGACCACGAATCACTGAAGCACATCAATGGACAACAAACGTTAAATCCACGGCATGCCAAGTGGGTAGAGTTCCTACAATCCTTTCACTTTTCATCAAAGTGTAAACGTGGCAAGAGTAATGTGGTGGCCGATGCTCTCTCACGACGGTACTCATTATTGAACGTGCTCGATGTCCGATCACTTGGATTTGAGGCATTGAAGGATTACTACGAACATGATCCCGACTTTGGAGAAACCTTCGAGATTTGCAAGTCCGGAACTCATGATGAGTTCGTTAGCCCAGGTGGTTTCCTCTTCAAGGATAATAGACTTTGTGTTCCAAAACTTCCAACTCGGGAGCTCCTTATTCGAGAAACTCATGAAGGTGGACTTGGAGGACATTTCGGGGTAAACAAAACTGTAGATATTCTCCAAGAGCATTTTCATTGGCCCCAACTGCAGAAAGACGTGCAGGATGTGATACGAAGGTGGGAACCGTATCAAGTCAAAGAACCGTATCAATCACCAATTGACAAATACATTGATGAGAAGCTACAAGATCATTATTCATTATGACTCGTTGTGTGAATTATTTGTCCTTGTTCATTAGTCCCTTTGACTCGTTGTGTAAAACATTTGTCCTAGTTAATTAATCCTTGTGACTCGTGTACCATTTGTCCTTGTTCATTAGTCATTGTGATTCGTTATGTAAATCATTTGTTCTAGTTCATTAGTCATTGTGACTCGTTGTGTGAATCATTTGATTTAGTTCATTATTCATTATGACTCGTTGTGTGAATTATTTGTCCTTGTTCATTAGTCCCTTTGACTCGTTGTGTAAAGCATTTGTCCTTGTTAATTAGTCCTTGTGATTCGTTGTGTGAACCATTTGTCCTTGTTCATTAGTCATTGAAACTACATGCATGAATCATTTGTTTTAGTTCATTAGTCATTGTGACTCGTTGTGTGAATCATTTGTCCTTGTTAATTATTCCTTATGACTCGTTGTGTGAACCATTTGTCCTAGTTCATTATTCATTATGACTCGTTGTGTGAATTATTTGTCCTTGTTCATTAGTCCCTTTGGTTCGTTGTGTAAAGCATTTGTCCTTGTTAATTAGTCCTTGTGATTCGTTGTGTGAACCATTTGTCCTTGTTCATTAGTCATTGAAACTCCTTGTATGAATCAATTGTTCTAGTTCATTAGTCATTGTGACTCGTTGTGTGAATCATTTGTCCTTGTTAATTATTCCTTATGACTCGTTGCGTGAACCCTTTGTCCTAGTTCATTATTCATTATGACTCGTTGTGTGAATTATTTGTCCTTGTTCATTAGTCCCTTTGACTCGTTGTGTAAAGCATTTGTCCTTGTTAATTAGTCCTTGTGATTCGTTGTGTGAACCATTTGTCCTTGTTCATTAGTCATTGAAACTCCTTGTATGAATCATTTGTTCTAGTTCATTAGTCATTGTGACTCGTTGTGTGAATCAATTGTCCCTGTTAATTATTCCTTGTGACTCGTTGTGAGAACCATTTGTCCTAGTTCATTACTCATTATGACTCGTTGTGTGAATTATTTGTCCTTGTTCATTAGTCCCTTTGACTCGTTGTGTAAAATATTTGTCCTAGTTAATTAATCCTTGTGACTCGTGTACCATTTGTCCTTGTTCATTAGTCATTGTGATTCGTTATGTAAATCATTTGTTCTAGTTCATTAGTCATTGTGACTCGTTGTGTGAATCATTTGATTTAGTTCATTATTCATTATGACTCGTTGTGTGAATTATTTGTCCTTGTTCATTAGTCCCTTTGACTCGTTGTGTAAAGCATTTGTCCTTGTTAATTAGTCCTTGTGATTCGTTGTGTGAACCATTTGTCCTTGTTCATTAGTCATTGAAACTACATGTATGAATCATTTGTTTTAGTTCATTAGTCATTGTGACTCGTTGTGTGAATCATTTGTCCTTGTTAATTATTCCTTATGACTCGTTGTGTGAACCATTTGTCCTAGTTCATTATTCATTATGACTCGTTGTGTGAATTATTTGTCCTTGTTCATTAGTCCCTTTGATTCGTTGTGTAAAGCATTTGTCCTTGTCAATTAGTCCTTGTGATTCGTTGTGTGAACCATTTGTCCTTGTTCATTAGTCATTGAAACTCCTTGTATGAATCAATTGTTCTAGTTCATTAGTCATTGTGACTCGTTGTGTGAATCATTTGTCCTTGTTAATTATTCCTTATGACTTGTTGTGTGAACCCTTTGTCCTAGTTCATTATTCATTATGACTCGTTGTGTGAATTATTTGTCCTTGTTCATTAGTCCCTTTGACTCGTTGTGTAAAGCATTTGTCCTTGTTAATTAGTCCTTGTGATTTGTTGTGTGAACTATTTGTCCTTGTTCATTAGTCATTGAAACTCCTTGTATGAATCATTTGTTCTAGTTCATTAGTCATTGTGACTCGTTGTGTGAATCTGATGCGTATACGTAGCGGAAGACTTAATTGTTTTGTTTTTGGTTTTTTTGTTGTGCAAAAGATAAAGGATATTTGTTTCGATTCCTTGAGAAGAGATCGAAAACAATGGGATATTTGGTATCACTAGACCTATAGTGATAACAATGGGAATTACTCAAACGCGTCAAGCAATTCAACTCAAATCATGGAGCACGCCCTTAGTTTAAGGCAAAACTCGAAATCATCGACTCTTTGAAAAAGATTGAAACCAACAAGTTTCTCTCTCTAAAATGTTTTTACTTCAACTTTGGATGCTTACAAATGAGGGAGGCTAGGTCCTTTTATAGGACAAAAGCCTTGGCCTCCAAGTAAAACATTAAATGCTAGTTGTAAGTTCTAGGATGATTAGATGCATAGAACTTACAACCTAGACCTTTTGTCAAATCTTATTCAAACTATGTTGAAAAATGCAAAAATATAAACTAGGATTCTTCTCCCTTGGTGCCGCCACATTCGGCCTTCCCCCCTTGTTCCCATTTGATTTTTCTTTTGTTCCCACACGGCATCAAGGGGTGTGCGGATCTCGAGCTTCAACCGCGCATAATACCTCTCTTTTACGTAAACCCATCCAATTTTCATGCATAAAAAATGTGTTATTTGGGCCTGGTTTTGATTGGTGCTCTATGTCGAGCACAACTTCTTCCATGAGGTCCATATCCGCGTCATCTCCTCCTTCTTGAAAAGGAATTGCCCTCAATTCCTTGATTCCATCGTCGTCAATGTAAGGAGATAGATCCCCGACGTTGAAAGTGGCGTGTACCCCATATTCTCCGGGCAACTCGATCTTGTATGCGTTGTCGCCTACCTTTGATATTACCTTGTAGGGACCTTCTGCTCGCGGCATGAGTTTGTTCTTGCGTTTGTTCGGATAACGCTCCTTCCTTAAGTGTAACCACACGAGGTCTCCTTCGTTGAAGGATCTTGGTCAAGTGGGTTTTGTTTGCTTTGCGCTTGTACATTTCATTAATTTTCTCAATTCTTGCCCTGACTTGATCATGTAGTTTGATCATTGATTTCAATTTGGATTCCGCATCCTTGTGTATGATTTCATCCTTGGGTAGGGGAATGAGGTCTAGTGGTAAATACGGGTTTATACCATATACGACCTCAAATGGGGAGTGCTTTGTTGCATAAGTTGGGGAGCGGTTATATGCGAATTCAGCGTGCGCGAGTTTCAAATCCCAATCTTTCCGAGTTTTACTCACCGGACTTGCACATTGTTCCCAGAGTGCGATTCGTGACCTCCGTTTGTCCGTCCGTCTGGGGATGATGAGAAGTGCTGAACAAAAGCTTGGTTCCCACCCTTCTCCATAACGTTTTCCAGAAGTAGCTTAGGAATTTGGAATCTCGATCGGAGACGATTGTTCTTGGGATCCCGTGGAGTCGTAAGACTTCTCGAAAATACAAGTCCGCCACATTGTCTTTGGCGTCATCGGTTTTGTGACAGGCAATAAAATGGGCCATCTTTGAGAATCGGTCGACCACTACCATGATCGCATCTTTGCCTCTTTGTGTTCGTGGTAACGCCACGATGAAATCCATGGATATATCTTCCCAAGGTCGGCACGGGATAGGCAATGGCACATACTCCCCAGGTTGGAATTTGCTTTTGGCCATGTGACATGTGATGCATTTTCGCACTATTGCTTGCACGTCTCCTTGCAACTGTGGCCAATAGAAATGTTCCTTGAGGATATCCACAGTCTTGTTTACTCCAAAATGTCCCCCAAGTCCACCTCCATGGGCTTCTCGAATAAGTAGTTCTCGGAGCGGGAGCTTTGGGACACAAAGTCCGCTTCCTTTGAAAAGGAAACCGTCTTGCGTAATGAATTCTTCATGAGCCCCGTTCTTGCAAATCTTGAAGATTTCCCCAAAGTCGGGATCGTTCTCGTAGGATTCCTTCATGCCTCGAAGCCCGATGTCGGACATCGAGTACCGTCAATAATGAGTATCGGCGTGAGAGAGCATCGGCCACCACGTTACTTTTGCCAGTCTTGTATTTGGAGGAGAAATGGAAGGATTGTAAAAATTCCACCCACTTGGCATGCCTTGAGTTCAACTTTTGCTGCCCATTGATATGTTTCAACGATTCGTGGTCCGAGTGCAGGATGAAATGACTTGGTCGGAGATAGTGACTTCAATGTTGTAGGGCCCTTACGATCGCATAGAATTCCTTGTCGTGCGTCGAGTAATTGAGCCTGGCCCCGTTCGGTTTTTCGTAGAGAAGTAAGCGATGGGTCGCTTTCCTTGCACTAACACGGCTCCAATTCCAACACCGCTTGCGTCGATTCGACTTGAACGGGCGGGTGAAACGGAGTGCCGCAATGGTGCCTCACACGCTTTTGGATAATCGTTTGAACGACCTTTGAGCAAATGAGTCCATACGAAAGTTCCTTTCTTTGTACATTCAGTGATGGGGCTAGCGATGGTGCTAAAATCCCGAATGAATCTCCGATAGAACGAAGCAAGTCCGTGAAAGGATCGGACTTCCGTGATGATCTTGGGAATAGGCCATGATTTGATTGCCTCAATCTTGGATTGGTCGACGGAAACCCCTTCTTTAGAAACCTTGTATCCAAGAAATATAACGCTCTCGACTAAGAACGAGCACTTCTGATGCGTATGGCGGGACGATTAATAAACGACCTGATGCGAATATCGACCACATGAAAGAGGTTGTGCTCAATTTGGAGGACTAAGCAAAACCACGCCCAAGTAATGCATATTCGCACACAAAATTGGATGGGCTCAAATAAAAGATAGGAAATATGTGCGATTAAAACTCAAGGCCGTGGGAACGCTGAAACCGTGTGGGAACAAGAGGATGCCGTGTGGAAACAATTGGAGGAACCGAAATGTGGCGGCACCAAGGGGGAGAATCCAAATTTTATATTTTTGCATTTTCAACCTAGTTTGAATAAAAGTTGACAAAAAGGTCTAGGTTGTAAGTTCTATGTATTCATTCATCCTAGAACTTACAACTAGCATTAAATACTTGCTTGGAGGCCAAGGTTTTTTATCCTATATAAGGACCTAACCTCCTCATTTGTAAATCATCAAAGTTGAAGAAAAAACCTTTTAGAGAGAGAAACTTGTTGTTTCAATCTTTTCAAAGAGTCGATGATTTCGAGTCTTGCCTTGAACTAAGGACGCGCTCCGCAGTTTGAGTTGAATTGCTTGACGCATTTCGAGTAATTCCCCATTGTTATCACTATAGGTCTAGTAATACCAAATATCCCATTGTTTTCGATCTCTTCTCATGGAATCGAAACAAATATCCTTTATCTTTTGCACAACAAAAAAACCAAAAACAAAACAATTAAGTCTTCCGCTACGTATACGCATCAAATGGTATCGAGCTTGGCTCTTGATCACCCCAAAAAATCAAGACGGTCCTAAGGAGGTCCCAATCAGTTGATAGTTGAATATCCAACGCGCTTGGTATTCAAAGATTAAACTCAGCGAGGTAGTTGAGGTTTAATCGGTTGGATCTTGAAGGCACGAATTGAACAA
Organism: Silene latifolia; assembly: GCF_048544455.1. Lineage (NCBI taxonomy): Eukaryota > Viridiplantae > Streptophyta > Magnoliopsida > Caryophyllales > Caryophyllaceae > Silene > Silene latifolia. Next base: position 408,650 of record NW_027413131.1, on the reverse strand, counting down.
AAAAAAAAAAAAAAAAAAAAAACACCGTTCACGGACTGTTCACCGACAAAAAAAAAAAAAAAATAACACACATCTTTCTCTTCGAAAATCAAAACACCAATTACCAAACATGAATTTCGACGATCCCAACTTCCTTGAGAATCTTCAAAAGGCCTTGAAACATTTACAACAAAACGATTCCAAGTGGTTGCCTAGACAAGAACGAACCGTTGAAGAGTTCAAAGTGAGTGAATTACCCGAGTTCACGGGAGGCACGGACCCCGAGGACTACCTCGAATGGGAAAGGAAAATCGAACGAATGTTTGATTTCAAATTTCTGGATGACGCGAAATGCTGCAAGTACGCTATTCGAAGACTTAGTGGAGGGGCTTCACTATGGTACGAGAGTTTGAAAGCAAGGCGTGCTCGCACTGGGAAAAAGAAATTATCATCTTGGGATTCTCTTAAACGCAAGTTGCGTAAGAAATATGTTCCAGCAACTTATACGCTTACGACTTATCGTAAGATCGCCCATCTCAAACAATGGAGGACGACGAATAGTGTTGGCAAACCCAAGTCGGCTTGTAATACTCCGTATTTATATGTCTTGGGGGTACTCTATCGAGTAGCCCTTACTCTGTCGAGTAAGGGCAAGTTGCGAAGATAAATAGTTTCTGACCTGTTGGGCACTCGATCGAGTAGGGGGGTACTCGATCGAGTACCTTGGGTACTCGATCGAGTGTCCGGTTTTACGGGGGAGTTTTCTCGGGTTTTGTTAATTACGCGATTAAGGTATATAAACATATTCGTCATTGTTCTAAATCACTTTTTACAAAACCTAAAACCTGTTTAAGAGAGAAAGCAACTAGTCTTCTTCCTAATCGCGTTCTTGACAATTCCCGGAGTTCAGACGGTCGGTTCGTATCGTAGTTCGTGTCGTTGGATTCCTTGCGTCGAGGGTAAGCTTTTAATATAATTTATATAATGTTTTGTTAAGATTGGTGAAACCCTAATTTAGGAATTGGGGGTTTTTATGAGTAGTATTTGAAAGGTAGCATCTATGTGTTGTATGATAGGAGGAGAATTCGTGAGAGGAGCCGTTTTGATACAAAATTGTAGATATCGTCTGCGTGTTGTGCTTTCCAGGTAGGATTTCCTACTCGGTATTAGTCCCATAATGGGATATTGGTGATGTCTTTGTAGTTAGTTGTTTGATATGATGATTGTGATTGTGATTGTGATTGTGGTTGTGTTTGTTGATGGTTCTCGAGATGCGTTCTCGGCTGAGTGGGGTCACTTGCGGGAGTGACTTCACGCCCTAGTTTCGCCCTTCGTGGAACCCGCCACGGAAGGGGATGTGCACATTAATGGACAGGGTTATCGCTCGTACGATGAGCGGGGCTTAGGTGGGAACGGCCATGCGGTCCCCCATCGGCGGGGCTGTCCAAAGTGGACGATCGGTGATTGAGACGGTTGGTTGGTGTGTGTGTGTGTGTATGTGACAGTTCACATCTGTTTGTCTTATTGTTGTTATCTATATTGATTGTGTGATTAGTACTCGACCCGGTGTTGTTTTGTAAACTGCGGTGATCCATTCGGGGATGGTGAGCAGATATTGAACAGGTATAGAGATGAGTACTGGGATAGCTGGGATGGCCACGACATGACGATAGAGTCTTCCGCTGTAGTTTAACATTTATTTATATTTCAGTTGAGAATAGATAGTTGGAATAATGTATCGTACTTTCAGTTTGGTTTCAAGGATTGTATTTATCATTAAACTATTTATAATAAATATTGTTTCTGTTTTGTCTATTTGATTATCATACCTCGGGCGTAGAGATGGTGGCGTCTTCATACCCGAGTGGTCCTGGTAAGGCACTCGGAGTATGGGGGTGTTACAAATGGTATCGTGAGCGACGATCCCGAAACCCGTAACCAATGAACTTAATGAACATAGGGAGTCAATTAAAATGAACCCGGGGTAAAAGTTGTAGGAGCTAGTGCAAAGGCTTGGGAGACGTCCTAAAGTCGCAAGGGGTCGCCCTACAACTTTGAACCGGTCACATGGGAAAGTGTTTGTCGAGTCGTATGTGTGTTTGGTTAACTGGTTTATGAATGTGATGGAATGTGTTAATTGTTGGATGTTGAAGTGGAAAGTTGAGCATGTGAAAGAAAATGGTGATATGAGGAAACTTGTTGATGAGATATATAGAACTGTGGTTGGAATGAGAAACATTATGGATGATTCATAATGTGACATAATAATAACATGTGAATAGAAATGTTGTGTTGTATACGTATATTTTGTCTGCATAGAGTTGTATGATAAGTTTATGTACTTGTCCACGATTGTTCATGGGTATATGTTGTAAGAAGTGTGTAGCTGTAATTGATGAATTAGTTGGAAGAGATTAAGTAAGTAATTGCATAAGAATATGAAATTCATGGGTGGAGCATGTTTATGTGGGTAAATCGTGATTGACAAGTTAAATAACCTATGTGCATGATGAATGTTGTTGCTTGATTTTTGAAAATAGTAACATATGATTACGAATACTGGTTTTATGAGTTTTGGACTGGTTTTGTTTGCTTGGTTGTTGTTTAAGTCGTTTGGGAAGTAAAAATCGATAGTTGTGTTTTTCGTTTATAAAGAGGTTGTCTTTAAACTGTTATAACTTGAGATGCATAAATGATTTTGATGTAATTCCAATTGGAGATGATAGCTTGTCCTTTTACGATTCTAACGATAGGTCACACGCCCAAATTGACCAAGTAATGAGTGAGTTATGACTGTTTTACGAAAACTGGACAGTCTTTGAGAATTAGGGTACTCGATCGAGTATCCTTGGTACTCGATCGAGTAAGGGGGCACTCGATCGAGTACCTCGATTACTCGATCGAGTAGCCCTGGTGATTTGTTTTACGTGCTTTTGATCTTGACCTACTCGATCGAGTAAGTCCCTTACTCGATCGAGTGGCCTGTACTCGATCTAGTGACCCTGTTTTGGGTCATATGCTTATCTTTTGAATTCGTTGCATATTATGTTTAATTCAAAGTTATTATTTTGCTCTTTTATGCATTGTTTTACATGTATGTTGGTCTTGACGCGTAAGTTACCCAATCTTGTGGTGTAGTGAGTGGCACCTGTGGTGAGTATGAGTTCGGTGGGAGGACATGAGTTATATGTGTTGTGATAGATAGTGGAAAAAGAAAAGGAAGATTGGTATGGTGTATAGAGACATAGAGCATGTTTTGTGAGATGAGATGAGTGATATGTTTGTATGTTGAGTAACGTAAAAGTAAGTGAATGTGGGCAAAGGATGATGTGAGTCTAAGGAACGTGAGAATAAAAAGATTGGAAGTAAGGATGTGGATAGTGGCAGCTTGAGATGTGTAAAGAATTATGGAGGGAGATGGTTAGGAATCGTGTGAGTTAAGATTATATGTATTGAAAGTTCGTTTTAAAGAGGTTGAGAAGAGCGGTATATAGTGAACTTTATGGAGACATGTTGCGAGCTCGGTTTGTAGACAGTGAGTGAGTTTGGAAGATTTGGTTTATTAAGAGGTGAAACTAATGTGTGATTTCCTTGGGCAATTAACGGTATAAAAAGAGAATTTTGATTTCTAGAGATGTAAAAAGGAGATGCAATTGTTTAAACAAAGGAACGTGGATTTTATGGATAGATAAGTGGCAAGTGTGAGTGATAGCATAATAAGAGAAGATCCATGGTAAGAAAGAGTGAGGTGATATCGATATAAAATAATGGGATTTGGGTTTTAGAGCGATGAGAAGGTAACTGGTTTACTAAAGAGTTAGGTAGAAGAAATAAGGAGTTGAACTATTAATTGGTATTATTGAGTGTAAAGAGAAAGGAAGGATGAAAGTAAGCGAGGAAAATGTTCCCCGGAGTTATGTGATATAAAGGTAAGGAATCATCGAAATGTGTGATAGTATCACGAGGATGTTAGCTAATGGTTATATAGGAGTTTCAGGACAACATGATTAATCATGAGTTTCGGGGAATTAAGGGAGTAAGAAGTTGGTGGAGAATTTGCACGATAATAGATAATTGGTGGAGAGTGAGATGAAAATACGAGTAAGATAGTATTGGGAATGATGTTGATGTAATTTTGTTGGTGAATTTGATGATAGTTATTTGGAATGTTAACCGAAGATAGGAAAGAAATCGTGATGTTTAGAGATGAGTGAAAGAGGTTTGATGTCCGGACAGTGGTGGTGTTATGGTTTGTGACTAATGGATAAGAGTGATGGTATATTAGAAAGGTAGCAATTCAAAAGAGGTTGTTTTGGTAGGGACCGGATTGTTGTGTATAATTATGAGAGGGTATAAGATGTGGTTAGATGAGGCGGATGCTAATAGTTGAATAGTAATTGTATGGTTATACTTGGCAGGAAGTGATGGTTGTGCGAATGGGGGACATTGTTATGAGGGGCATATGAGTTAAGCTCGGGCGACAGGTAACCTTTGTGAGTGGTAACTTACGTGATCAGGATTGATTGGTTGGATGTGATTATGGGTCTATGTTATATGTGTAAATGTTTGTGTGAGGTTCTGACCTCACAAGAAGTGGTATGGTGTGATAATTATAAAGTTGTTTTATGAATGTTCTGTAATATATATATGTTGGACACGGTAATTTAATTGAATGATGTCCAAAAAGGTAATAATTTGATAAATTTGACACGGCTAGTTGTAATTTTATGTGTATTAATAACACATGTGTATTCCGTGAAATGGTAGAGATGATGTTCATGAGATGCTTATCTGTTTATCCATATAATGTGTTGCGTGGTGATTTAATAAAGTGGATTTGAGTAAGTTTTTCTTGTCTGAGAAGTTATGCTCAGTCAGTGTTTATGGGAATCGTATGCAGTTGTGATACCTATCGATGTGGTTGTGGTGCCTCGGGTGGTGATCCGGGCACGATATTTAGTGTTGTGATGCGGGTATTTTCGCACTGCGATGCGGCTGTTGGTAGTGGTGTTGCGATGTCGTCACCGGTTGTGGTGGAGTAGGCGGGATTATTATGATACGAGTTCTCGAAAGTACATACCAGTTATACATAAATCGTTGTTTTGTTTGATGATGTTTCTTACAAGTTTCAGTTTGAGAATGAGGGTAGAGTATGATGTGGAATAGAGTTGTATATGTCTTCGTTGTTGTCATGGTATAGTGATATTCTGTTAATGGAACACGGTTGTGAGAGGTCGTTACAATAATTATGATCTTGTTCTAGTTAAGGTTTCAGTAGACATGGTAATGGCAAGTGAGTCGTAGAACATGTGTGGTAATGACCCGAAAGATGCAGGTGGTTCATAATCTTTTGTTGAGACAGTGAGTGTAGGGTATTGGGAATTAGTGTCATGTTAAGTTGTGTATGAGTTTTGCGGTAATGGAAGAAAGAACTTGATGATCTAGTGTGCGTGTACATAACGAGTGTGGATCGTGAGTTATGCTTCTGGGAGATAAGTGCCTTACATAGAGAGGTATGTTGTTTTGCAGAAATAATGGAGAGTTAGTATGGTGATTTTGCTACGAGTTTTATGGTATAGGTTAGGTGGCATGCCAAATGAGTTGAGTTATGAGAAATGTTTAAGTAAGAGAGCCTTGGATATATGCATGGTAAGTGTTTGGTTTATAAACGGTTATCTTACACATGTGGTGGTAAAGAGAGTAATGAGATGTATCTAGTATTTAGTATTAGTGAGTTACGAGGACGTAACATTTATCTTAAGAGGAGTAGGATGTGATAAAAGAGATTTTGATGGGTGTGCATATGGTAGTATATTTGAAAGTAGAGTGTTGGTGTAGCATAAGATATGGATTTGTATATGTTGTGGTTGATAGTGTTAAAAGGTCACGGACGTGCTTGTAGTAGTTTGATGTTAGGAATGCGAGAATACTTCGATAGTGTTGACAGTTGGATGATGAGATTATGAGTGTGAGTAAACTTCGAGGACGAAGTTCCTTTTAAGGGTGGTAGAATGTAACATCCCGTTTGATGTCTATGAGTGTCTTGATTTTGGATTTGATAGTGGATGATATTATGGAGCTAGCAGCGTTAGAGGATGGTAGTTGGTCATGTATGGAGTTGGTGTCGTGAGATATATGTATATGTGGAGTTGATACGATATCGTGAGCCATGTTGTGGAGGTAGGAATAGTTAGTGGAGTTGGTGTTACGAGTTCATGTTTGGGTTGGAGTTTTGTTTCGAGTTCTTAGTTACGTTGTTGTGTCTTGATCGAGTTAGCATGTTTGTTTTTATGTATGGGTTGAACTTCGGGGACGAAGTTCTTTTTAAGGAGGAGGAAGACCGTAATACTCCGTATTTATATGTCTTGGGGTACTCTATCGAGTAGCCCTTACTCTGTCAGTAAGGGCAAGTTGCGAAGATAAATAGTTTCGACTGTTGGGCACTCGATCGAGTAGTGGGGGCACTCGATCGAGTAGAGAAATACTCGATCGAGTACCTTGGGTACTCGATCGAGTGTCCGGTTTTACGGGGGAGTTTTCTCGGGTTTTGTTAATTACGCGATTAAGGTATATAAACATATTCGTCATTGTTCTAAATCACTTTTTACAAAACCTAAAACCTGTTTAAGAGAGAAAGCAACTAGTCTTCTTCCTAATCGCGTTCTTGACAATTCCCGGAGTTCAGACGGTCGGTTCGTATCGTAGTTCGTGTCGTTGGATTCCTTGCGTCGAGGGTAAGCTTTTAATATAATTTATATAATGTTTTGTTAAGATTGGTGAAACCCTAATTTAGGAATTGGGGGTTTTTATGAGTAGTATTTGAAAGGTAGCATCTATGTGTTGTATGATAGGAGGAGAATTCGTAGAGGAGCCGTTTTGATACAGCTGTAGATATCGTCTGCGTGTTGTGCTTTCCAGGTAGGATTTCCTACTCGGTATTAGTCCCATAATGGGATATTGGTGATGTGCTGTAGTTAGTTGTTTGATATGATGATTGTGATTGTGATTGTGATTGTGGTTGTGTTTGTTGATGGTTCTCGAGATGCGTTCTCGGCTGAGTGGGGTCACTTGCGGGAGTGACTTCACGCCCTAGTTTCGCCCTTCGTGGAACCCGCCACGGAAGGGGATGTGCACATTAATGGACAGGGTTATCGCTCGTACGATGAGCGGGGCTTAGGTGGGAACGGCTGCGGTCCCCCACTGGCAGGGCTGGTCCAGTGGACAGTCAGTGATTGAGACGGTTGGTTGGTGTGTGTGTGTGTGTGTGTGACAGTTCAGCTGTCTGTTTGTCTTATTGTTGTTATCTATATTGATTGTGTGATTAGTACTGACCCCGGTGTTGTTTTGTAAACCTGCGGTGATCCATTCGGGGATGGTGAGCAGATATTGAACAGGTATAGAGATGAGTACTGGGATAGCTGGGATGGCCACGACATGACGATAGAGTCTTCCGCTGTAGTTTAACATTTATTTATATTTCAGTTGAGAATAGATAGTTGGAATAATGTATCGTACTTTCAGTTTGGTTTCAAGGATTGTATTTATCATTAAACTATTTATAATAAATATTGTTTCTGTTTTGTCTATTTGATTATCATACCTCGGGCGACCGAGATGGTGGCGTCTCCATACCTGAGTGGTCCTGGTAAGGCACTCGGAGTATGGGGGTGTTACACGGCTGCCACCCCAAGTTCCGAGGCAAGAACGCCCGATTCCAAGGAAACAAGTCTCTCCAAAGTACGATGTTTAAAGTGTCCGGGGTGTGGGCACTATCAAAGCGCGTGTCCAAATGAACGATTGAACACCTTGAGAGACACCGTTGCTTATCAGGATGAGTTGTATGATGAGGAGGAACGAATGAGTGATGTGTTCAATCTCGAAGAAGGAGAAAAGGACGAGATTATTACAATAGAGCCATTGAGTGATGATGATCAACTTAAAGATGTGATTGAAGAGGACTTATTTTCTTTTGAGGATGAACCTCATACGAAAGGTACTTCTTTATTTGACCCAAATCTACCAATTGTTTTTGATGAAGAATTGGAAGAAGTTTATGACAAAACTCACATGGAAGAAAGTGATCATACAAGTTATGACGATGCAACTCAAGAAAATCTTAATCGTGTGCCAAACACGGATGAGGAATCGGGGATGTCTTTCCCAAGGAACTACCCGTTGGTTTACCATCTATTAGAGGGATCGAACGCCAAATTGCTCTCGCTCCCGAAACTTCATTACCGAACAAAGCGGCCTATCGATGCAATCCAATGGAAACAAAAGAGTTGCAACGACAAATGGAGGAGCGAATGGATCGAGGCTATGTTCGTGAAAACCTGATTCCATGTGCCGTCCCTACTCTACTTTTCCCAAAGAAGGATGGGACGTGGCGAATGTGTGTTGATAGTCGAGCCATGAACAACATAACTATCAAGTATCGTTTTCCTATCCCAAGGCTTGACGACATGCTTGATGAGTTACATGGATCCAAAACCTTTTCTAAGACCGACTTGAGGAGTGGTTATCACCAAATGCGAATAAGAGAAAGGGATAGGTGGAAAACCGCGTTCAAGAATAGACATGGGTTATACGAGTGGGCCGTCATGCCATTCGGATTAACCAATGCTCCGAGTACTTTTATGCGACTCATGAACAAGGTACTCAAATCTTTCTTAAGCGATTTGTTGTCGTCTATTTGGATGACATTTTGGGGTCAAATCGAACCGAGAAAGATCATTCCCTACACCTTCGAGAGGTGTCCGACATACTTCGAGGCGAAACTCTATGAAAAGAAGGAGAAGTGGTCGTTGTGGGTCGAGAGTGTCATCTTTCTCGACTATATGGTATCTAAAGACGGGGTTTCGGCGGATCAAATCAAACTTGAAGCAATCAAGTCATGGCCTACTCCCCGAGACCACCATGGAGGTCCGATCATTTCATGGACTCGCATCATTCTATCGGAGGTTCATTCGGGACTTTAGTACCATTACTAGTCCTATCACCGAGTATACGAAAAGGGGAACCTTCGTATGGACCCCAAATGGCTCAAAAGGAGTTCGAAACCATTATTCCGAAACTTTGCGAGGCACCGTTATTGGCACTCCCGGATTTCACTCAACCATTTGAGATGGAATGTGATGCAAGCGGTGTTAGAATTGGAGCCGTACTAATACAAGGAAAGCGACCCATCGCTTATTTCTCCGAGAAATTGAATGGAGCCCGGCTCAATTACTCGACGTACGACAAAGAATTTTATGCTATCGTGAGAGCTCTTCAACGTTGGAGTCACTACCTTTGGCCGAGTCATTTCATCCTCCACTCGGACCACGAATCACTGAAGCACATCAATGGACAACAAACGTTAAATCCACGGCATGCCAAGTGGGTAGAGTTCCTACAATCCTTTCACTTTTCATCAAAGTGTAAACGTGGCAAGAGTAATGTGGTGGCCGATGCTCTCTCACGACGGTACTCATTATTGAACGTGCTCGATGTCCGATCACTTGGATTTGAGGCATTGAAGGATTACTACGAACATGATCCCGACTTTGGAGAAACCTTCGAGATTTGCAAGTCCGGAACTCATGATGAGTTCGTTAGCCCAGGTGGTTTCCTCTTCAAGGATAATAGACTTTGTGTTCCAAAACTTCCAACTCGGGAGCTCCTTATTCGAGAAACTCATGAAGGTGGACTTGGAGGACATTTCGGGGTAAACAAAACTGTAGATATTCTCCAAGAGCATTTTTATTGGCCCCAACTGCGAGAAGACGTGCGGGATGTGATACGAAGGTGGGAACCGTATCAAGTCAAAGAACCGTATCAATCACCAATTGACAAATACATTGATGAGAAGCTACAAGATCATTATTCATTATGACTCGTTGTGTGAATTATTTGTCCTTGTTCATTAGTCCCTTTGACTCGTTGTATAAAACATTTGTCCTAGTTAATTAATCCTTGTGACTCGTGTACCATTTGTCCTTGTTCATTAGTCATTGTGATTCGTTATGTAAATCATTTGTTCTAGTTCATTAGTCATTGTGACTCGTTGTGTGAATCATTTGATTTAGTTCATTATTCATTATGACTCGTTGTGTGAATTATTTGTCCTTGTTCATTAGTCCCTTTGACTCGTTGTGTAAAGCATTTGTCCTTGTTCATTAGTCCTTGTGATTCGTTGTGTGAACCATTTGTCCTTGTTCATTAGTCATTGAAACTACATGCATGAATCATTTGTTTTAGTTCATTAGTCATTGTGACTCGTTGTGTGAATCATTTGTCCTTGTTAATTATTCCTTATGACTCGTTGTGTGAACCATTTGTCCTAGTTCATTATTCATTATGACTCGTTGTGTGAATTATTTGTCCTTGTTCATTAGTCCCTTTGGTTCGTTGTGTAAAGCATTTGTCCTTGTTAATTAGTCCTTGTGATTCGTTGTGTGAACCATTTGTCCTTGTTCATTAGTCATTGAAACTCCTTGTATGAATCAATTGTTCTAGTTCATTAGTCATTGTGACTCGTTGTGTGAATCATTTGTCCTTGTTAATTATTCCTTATGACTCGTTGCGTGAACCCTTTGTCCTAGTTCATTATTCATTATGACTCGTTGTGTGAATTATTTGTCCTTGTTCATTAGTCCCTTTGACTCGTTGTGTAAAGCATTTGTCCTTGTTAATTAGTCCTTGTGATTCGTTGTGTGAACCATTTGTCCTTGTTCATTAGTCATTGAAACTCCTTGTATGAATCATTTGTTCTAGTTCATTAGTCATTGTGACTCGTTGTGTGAATCAATTGTCCCTGTTAATTATTCCTTGTGACTCGTTGTCAGAACCATTTGTCCTAGTTCATTACTCATTATGACTCGTTGTGTGAATTATTTGTCCTTGTTCATTAGTCCCTTTGACTCGTTGTGTAAAATATTTGTCCTAGTTAATTAATCCTTGTGACTCGTGTACCATTTGTCCTTGTTCATTAGTCATTGTGATTCGTTATGTAAATCATTTGTTCTAGTTCATTAGTCATTGTGACTCGTTGTGTGAATCATTTGATTTAGTTCATTATTCATTATGACTCGTTGTGTGAATTATTTGTCCTTGTTCATTAGTCCCTTTGACTCGTTGTGTAAAGCATTTGTCCTTGTTAATTAGTCCTTGTGATTCGTTGTGTGAACCATTTGTCCTTGTTCATTAGTCATTGAAACTACATGTATGAATCATTTGTTTTAGTTCATTAGTCATTGTGACTCGTTGTGTGAATCATTTGTCCTTGTTAATTATTCCTTATGACTCGTTGTGTGAACCATTTGTCCTAGTTCATTATTCATTATGACTCGTTGTGTGAATTATTTGTCCTTGTTCATTAGTCCCTTTGATTCGTTGTGTAAAGCATTTGTCCTTGTCAATTAGTCCTTGTGATTCGTTGTGTGAACCATTTGTCCTTGTTCATTAGTCATTGAAACTCCTTGTATGAATCAATTGTTCTAGTTCATTAGTCATTGTGACTCGTTGTGTGAATCATTTGTCCTTGTTAATTATTCCTTATGACTTGTTGTGTGAACCCTTTGTCCTAGTTCATTATTCATTATGACTCGTTGTGTGAATTATTTGTCCTTGTTCATTAGTCCCTTTGACTCGTTGTGTAAAGCATTTGTCCTTGTTAATTAGTCCTTGTGATTTGTTGTGTGAACTATTTGTCCTTGTTCATTAGTCATTGAAACTCCTTGTATGAATCATTTGTTCTAGTTCATTAGTCATTGTGACTCGTTGTGTGAATCTGATGCGTATACGTAGCGGAAGACTTAATTGTTTTGTTTTTGGTTTTTTTGTTGTGCAAAAGATAAAGGATATTTGTTTCGATTCCTTGAGAAGAGATCGAAAACAATGGGATATTTGGTATCACTAGACCTATAGTGATAACAATGGGGAATTACTCGAAACGCGTCAAGCAATTCAACTCAAACTGCGGAGCACATCCTTAGTTTAAGGCAAAACTCGAAATCATCGACTCTTTGAAAAAGATTGAAACCAACAAGTTTCTCTCTCTAAAATGTTTTTACTTCAACTTTGGATGCTTACAAATGAGGGAGGCTAGGTCCTTTTATAGGACAAAAGCCTTGGCCTCCAAGTAAAACATTAAATGCTAGTTGTAAGTTCTAGGATGATTAGATGCATAGAACTTACAACCTAGACCTTTTGTCAAATCTTATTCAAACTATGTTGAAAAATGCAAAAATATAAACTAGGATTCTTCTCCCTTGGTGCCGCCACATTCGGCCTTCCCCCCTTGTTCCCATTTGATTTTTCTTTTGTTCCCACACGGCATCAAGGGGTGTGCGGATCTCGAGCTTCAACCGCGCATAATACCTCTCTTTTACGTAAACCCATCCAATTTTCATGCATAAAAAATGTGTTATTTGGGCCTGGTTTTGATTGGTGCTCTATGTCGAGCACAACTTCTTCCATGAGGTCCATATCCGCGTCATCTCCTCCTTCTTGAAAAGGAATTGCCCTCAATTCCTTGATTCCATCGTCGTCAATGTAAGGAGATAGATCCCCGACGTTGAAAGTGGCGTGTACCCCATATTCTCCGGGCAACTCGATCTTGTATGCGTTGTCGCCTACCTTTGATATTACCTTGTAGGGACCTTCTGCTCGCGGCATGAGTTTGTTCTTGCGTTTGTTCGGATAACGCTCCTTCCTTAAGTGTAACCACACGAGGTCTCCTTCGTTGAAGGATCTTGGCTGGCGGGTTTTGTTTGCTTTGCGCTTGTACATTTCATTAATTTTCTCAATTCTTGCCCTGACTTGATCATGTAGTTTGATCATTGATTTCAATTTGGATTCCGCATCCTTGTGTATGATTTCATCCTTGGGTAAGGGAATGAGGTCTAGTGGTAAATACGGGTTTATACCATATACGACCTCAAATGGGGAGTGCTTTGTTGCATAAGTTGGGGAGCGGTTATATGCGAATTCAGCGTGCGCGAGTTTCAAATCCCAATCTTTCGAGTTTTACTCACCGGACTTCGCAGCATTGTTCCCAGTGCGATTCGTGACCTCCGTTTGTCCGTCCGTGCAGGGATGATGAGAAGTCTTGAACAAAAGCTTGGTTCCCACCCTTCTCCATAACGTTTTCCAGAAGTAGCTTAGGAATTTGGAATCTCGATCGGAGACGATTGTTCTTGGGATCCCGTGGAGTCGTAAGACTTCTCGAAAATACAAGTCCGCCACATTCTTTGGCGTCATCGGTTTTGTGACGGAGCAATAAAATGGGCCATCTTTGAGAATCGGTCGACCACTACCATGATCGCATCTTTGCCTCTTTGTGTTCGTGGTAACGCCACGATGAAATCCATGGATATATCTTCCCAAGGTCGGCACGGGATAGGCAATGGCACATACTCCCCAGGTTGGAATTTGCTTTTGGCCATGTGACATGTGATGCATTTTCGCACTATTGCTTGCACGTCTCCTTGCAACTGTGGCCAATAGAAATGTTCCTTGAGGATATCCACAGTCTTGTTTACTCCAAAATGTCCCCCAAGTCCACCTCCATGGGCTTCTCGAATAAGTAGTTCTCGGAGCGGGAGCTTTGGGACACAAAGTCTGTTTCCTTTGAAAAGGAAACCGTCTTGCGTAATGAATTCTTCATGAGCCCCGTTCTTGCAAATCTTGAAGATTTCCCCAAAGTCGGGATCGTTCTCGTAGGATTCCTTCGATGCCTCGAAGCCCGATGTCGGACATCGAGTACCGTCAATAATGAGTATCGGCGTGAGAGAGCATCGGCCACCACGTTACTTTTGCCAGTCTTGTATTTGGAGGAGAAATGGAAGGATTGTAAAAATTCCACCCACTTGGCATGCCTTGAGTTCAACTTTTGCTGCCCATTGATATGTTTCAACGATTCGTGGTCCGAGTGCAGGATGAAATGACTTGGTCGGAGATAGTGACTTCAATGTTGTAGGGCCCTTACGATCGCATAGAATTCCTTGTCGTGCGTCGAGTAATTGAGCCCGGCCCCGTTCATTTTTCGAGAAGTAAGCGATGGGTCGCTTTCCTTGCACTAACACGGCTCCAATTCCAACACCGCTTGCGTCGATTCGACTTGACGGGCGGGTGAAATCCGGGAGTGCCAGCAATGGTGCCTCACACGCTTTTGGATAATCGTTTCGAACGACCTTTGAGCAGCTGGAGTCCATACGAAAGTTCCTTTCTTTGTACATTCAGTGATGGGGCTAGCGATGGTGCTAAAATCCCGAATGAATCTCCGATAGAACGAAGCAAGTCCGTGAAAGGATCGGACTTCCGTGACAGTCTTGGGAATAGGCCATGATTTGATTGCCTCAATCTTGGATTGGTCGACGGAAACCCCTTCTTTAGAAACCTTGTATCCAAGAAATATAACGCTCTCGACTAAGAACGAGCACTTCTGATGCGTATGGCGGGACGATTAATAAACGACCTGATGCGAATATCGACCACATGAAAGAGGTTGTGCTCAATTTGGAGGACTAAGCAAAACCACGCCCAAGTAATGCATATTCGCACACAAAATTGGATGGGCTCAAATAAAAGATAGGAAATATGTGCGATTAAAACTCAAGGCCGTGGGAACGCTGAAACCGTGTGGGAACAAGAGGATGCCGTGTGGAAACAATTGGAGGAACCGAAATGTGGCGGCACCAAGGGGGGGGAGAATCCAAATTTTATATTTTTGCATTTTCAACCTAGTTTGAATAAAAGTTGACAAAAAGGTCTAGGTTGTAAGTTCTATGTATTCATTCATCCTAGAACTTACAACTAGCATTAAATACTTGCTTGGAGGCCAAGGTTTTTTATCCTATATAAGGACCTAACCTCCTCATTTGTAAATCATCAAAGTTGAAGAAAAAACCTTTTAGAGAGAGAAACTTGTTGTTTCAATCTTTTCAAAGAGTCGATGATTTCGAGTCTTGCCTTGAACTAAGGACGCGCTCCGCAGTTTGAGTTGAATTGCTTGACGCATTTCGAGTAATTCCCCATTGTTATCACTATAGGTCTAGTAATACCAAATATCCCATTGTTTTCGATCTCTTCTCATGGAATCGAAACAAATATCCTTTATCTTTTGCACAACAAAAAAACCAAAAACAAAACAATTAAGTCTTCCGCTACGTATACGCATCAAATGGTATCAGAGCTTCGGCTCTTGATCACCCCAAAAAAATCAAGACGGTCCTAAGGAGGTCCCAATCAGTTGATAGTTGAATATCCAACGCGCTTGGTATTCAAAGATTAAACTCGGCGAGGTAGTTGAGGTTTAATCGGTTGGATCTTGAAGGCACGAATTGAACAAAAAAAAAAAAAAAAAAAAACACTGTTCACGGTACTGTTCACTGACAAAAAAAAAAAAAAAATAACACACATCTTTCTCTTCGAAAATCAAAACACCAATTACCAAACATGAATTTCGACGATCCCAACTTCCTTGAGAATCTTCAAAAGGCCTTGAAACATTTACAACAAAACGATTCCAAGTGGTTGCCTAGACAAGAACGAACCGTTGAAGAGTTCAAAGTGAGTGAATTACCCGAGTTCACGGGAGGCACGGACCCCGAGGACTACCTCGAATGGGAAAGGAAAATCGAACGAATGTTTGATTTCAAATTTCTGGATGACGCGAAATGCTGCAAGTACGCTATTCGAAGACTTAGTGGAGGGGCTTCACTATGGTACGAGAGTTTGAAAGCAAGGCGTGCTCGCACTGGGAAAAAGAAATTATCATCTTGGGATTCTCTTAAACGCAAGTTGCGTAAGAAATATGTTCCAGCAACTTATACGCTTACGACTTATCGTAAGATCGCCCATCTCAAACAATGGAGGACGACGAATAGTGTTGGCAAACCCAAGTCGGCTGCCACCCCAAGTTCCGAGGCAAGAACGCCCGATTCCAAGGAAACAAGTCTCTCCAAAGTACGATGTTTAAAGTGTCCGGGGTGTGGGCACTATCAAAGCGCGTGTCCAAATGAACGATTAAACACCTTGAGAGACACCGTTGCTTATCAGGATGAGTTGTATGATGAGGAGGAACGAATGAGTGATGTGTTCAATCTCGAAGAAGGAGAAAAGGACGAGATTATTACAATAGAGCCATTGAGTGATGATGATCAACTTAAAGATGTGATTGAAGAGGACTTATTTTCTTTTGAGGATGAACCTCATACGAAAGGTACTTCTTTATTTGACCCAAATCTACCAATTGTTTTTGATGAAGAATTGGAAGAAGTTTATGACAAAACTCACATGGAAGAAAGTGATCATACAAGTTATGACGATGCAACTCAAGAAAATCTTAATCGTGTGCCAAACACGGATGAGGAATTCAGGGATGTCTTTCCCAAGGAACTACCCGTTGGTTTACCATCTATTAGAGGGATCGAACGCCAAATTGCTCTCGCTCCCGAAACTTCATTACCGAACAAAGCGGCCTATCGATGCAATCCAATGGAAACAAAAGAGTTGCAACGACAAATGGAGGAGCGAATGGATCGAGGCTATGTTCGTGAAAACCTGATTCCATGTGCCGTCCCTACTCTACTTTTCCCAAAGAAGGATGGGACGTGGCGAATGTGTGTTGATAGTCGAGCCATGAACAACATAACTATCAAGTATCGTTTTCCTATCCCAAGGCTTGACGACATGCTTGATGAGTTACATGGATCCAAAACCTTTTCTAAGACCGACTTGAGGAGTGGTTATCACCAAATGCGAATAAGAGAAAGGGATAGGTGGAAAACCGCGTTCAAGAATAGACATGGGTTATACGAGTGGGCCGTCATGCCATTCGGATTAACCAATGCTCCGAGTACTTTTATGCGACTCATGAACAAGGTACTCAAATCTTTCTTAAGCAGATTTGTTGTCGTCTATTTGGATGACATTTTGGGGTACAAATCGAATCGAGAAAGATCATTCCCTACACCTTCGAGAGGTGTCCGACATACTTCGAGGCGAAACTCTATGAAAAGAAGGAGAAGTGGTCGTTGTGGGTCGAGAGTGTCATCTTTCTCGACTATATGGTATCTAAAGACGGGGTTTCGGCGGATCAAATCAAACTTGAAGCAATCAAGTCATGGCCTACTCCTGAGACCACCACGGAGGTCCGATCATTTCATGGACTCGCATCATTCTATCGGAGGTTCATTCGGGACTTTAGTACCATTACTAGTCCTATCACCGAGTATACGAAAAGGGGAACCTTCGTATGGACCCCAAATTACTCAAAAGGAGTTCGAAACCATTATTCCGAAACTTTGCGAGGCACCGTTATTGGCACTCCGGATTTCACTCAACCATTTGAGATGGAATGTGACGCAAGCGGTGTTAGAATTGGAGCCGTACTAATACAAGGAAAGCGACCCATCGCTTATTTCTCCGAGAAATTGAATGGAGCCCGGCTCAATTACTCGACGTACGACAAAGAATTTTATGCTATCGTGAGAGCTCTTCAACGTTGGAGTCACTACCTTTGGCCGAGTCATTTCATCCTCCACTCGGACCACGAATCACTGAAGCACATCAATGGACAACAAACGTTAAATCCACGGCATGCCAAGTGGGTAGAGTTCCTACAATCCTTTCACTTTTCATCAAAGTGTAAACGTGGCAAGAGTAATGTGGTGGCCGATGCTCTCTCACGACGGTACTCATTATTGAACGTGCTCGATGTCCGATCACTTGGATTTGAGGCATTGAAGGATTACTACGAACATGATCCCGACTTTGGAGAAACCTTCGAGATTTGCAAGTCCGAAACTCATGATGAGTTCGTTAGCCCAGGTGGTTTCCTCTTCAAGGATAATAGACTTTGTGTTCCAAAACTTCCAACTCGGGAGCTCCTTATTCGAGAAACTCATGAAGGTGGACTTGGAGGACATTTCGGGGTAAACAAAACTGTAGATATTCTCCAAGAGCATTTTCATTGGCCCCAACTGAGAAAGACGTGCGGGATGTGATACGAAGGTGGGAACCGTATCAAGTCAAAGAACCGTATCAATCACCAATTGACAAATACATTGATGAGAAGCTACAAGATCATTATTCATTATGACTCGTTGTGTGAATTATTTGTCCTTGTTCATTAGTCCCTTTGACTCGTTGTGTAAAACATTTGTCCTAGTTAATTAATCCTTGTGACTCGTGTACCATTTGTCCTTGTTCATTAGTCATTGTGATTCGTTATGTAAATCATTTGTTCTAGTTCATTAGTCATTGTGACTCGTTGTGTGAATCATTTGATTTAGTTCATTATTCATTATGACTCGTTGTGTGAATTATTTGTCCTTGTTCATTAGTCCCTTTGACTCGTTGTGTAAAGCATTTGTCCTTGTTAATTAGTCCTTGTGATTCGTTGTGTGAACCATTTGTCCTTGTTCATTAGTCATTGAAACTACATGCATGAATCATTTGTTTTAGTTCATTAGTCATTGTGACTCGTTGTGTGAATCATTTGTCCTTGTTAATTATTCCTTATGACTCGTTGTGTGAACCATTTGTCCTAGTTCATTATTCATTATGACTCGTTGTGTGAATTATTTGTCCTTGCTCATTAGTCCCTTTGGTTCGTTGTGTAAAGCATTTGTCCTTGTTAATTAGTCCTTGTGATTCGTTGTGTGAACCATTTGTCCTTGTTCATTAGTCATTGAAACTCCTTGTATGAATCAATTGTTCTAGTTCATTAGTCATTGTGACTCGTTGTGTGAATCATTTGTCCTTGTTAATTATTCCTTATGACTCGTTGCGTGAACCCTTTGTCCTAGTTCATTATTCATTATGACTCGTTGTGTGAATTATTTGTCCTTGTTCATTAGTCCCTTTGACTCGTTGTGTAAAGCATTTGTCCTTGTTAATTAGTCCTTGTGATTCGTTGTGTGAACCATTTGTCCTTGTTCATTAGTCATTGAAACTCCTTGTATGAATCATTTGTTCTAGTTCATTAGTCATTGTGACTCGTTGTGTGAATCAATTGTCCCTGTTAATTATTCCTTGTGACTCGTTGTGAGAACCATTTGTCCTAGTTCATTACTCATTATGACTCGTTGTGTGAATTATTTGTCCTTGTTCATTAGTCCCTTTGACTCGTTGTGTAAAACATTTGTCCTAGTTAATTAATCCTTGTGACTCGTGTACCATTTGTCCTTGTTCATTAGTCATTGTGATTCGTTATGTAAATCATTTGTTCTAGTTCATTAGTCATTGTGACTCGTTGTGTGAATCATTTGATTTAGTTCATTATTCATTATGACTCGTTGTGTGAATTATTTGTCCTTGTTCATTAGTCCCTTTGACTCGTTGTGTAAAGCATTTGTCCTTGTTAATTAGTCCTTGTGATTCGTTGTGTGAACCATTTGTCCTTGTTCATTAGTCATTGAAACTACATGTATGAATCATTTGTTTTAGTTCATTAGTCATTGTGACTCGTTGTGTGAATCATTTGTCCTTGTTAATTATTCCTTATGACTCGTTGTGTGAACCATTTGTCCTAGTTCATTATGACTCGTTGTGTGAATTATTTGTCCTTGTTCATTAGTCCCTTTGATTCGTTGTGTAAAGCATTTGTCCTTGTCAATTAGTCCTTGTGATTCGTAGTGTGAACCATTTGTCCTTGTTCATTAGTCATTGAAACTCCTTGTATGAATCAATTGTTCTAGTTTATTAGTCATTGTGACTCGTTGTGTGAATCATTTCTCCTTGTTAATTATTCCTTATGACTCGTTGTGTGAACCCTTTGTCCTAGTTCATTATTCATTATGACTCGTTGTGTGAATTATTTGTCCTTGTTCATTAGTCCCTTTGACTCGTTGTGTAAAGCATTTGTCCTTGTTAATTAGTCCTTGTGATTTGTTGTGTGAACAATTGTCCTTGTTCATTAGTCATTGAAACTCCTTGTATGAATCATTTGTTCTAGTTCATTAGTCATTGTGACTCGTTGTGTGAATCTGATGCGTATACGTAGCGGAAGACTTAATTGTTTTGTTTTTGGTTTTTTTGTTGTGCAAAAGATAAAGGATATTTGTTTCGATTCGTTGAGAAGAGATCGAAAACAATGGGATATTTGGTATCACTAGACCTATAGTGATAACAATGGGGAATTACTCGAAACGCGTCAAGCAATTCAACTCAAATCTGAGAGCACGTCCTTAGTTTAAGGCAAGACTCGAAATCATCGACTCTTTGAAAAAGATTGAAACCAACAAGTTTCTCTCTCTAAAATGTTTTTACTTCAACTTTGGATGCTTACAAATGAGGGAGGCTAGGTCCTTTTATAGGACAAAAGCCTTGGCCTCCAAGTAAAACATTAAATGCTAGTTGTAAGTTCTAGGATGATTAGATGCATAGAACTTACAACCTAGACCTTTTGTCAAATCTTATTCAAACTATGTTGAAAAATGCAAAAATATAAACTAGGATTCTTCTCCCTTGGTGCCGCCACATTCGGCCTTCCCCCCTTGTTCCCATTTAATTTTTCTTTTGTTCCCACAGGACATCAAGGGGTGTGCGGATCTCGAGCTTCAACCGCGCATAATACCTCTCTTTTACGTAAACCCATCCAATTTTCATGCATAAAAAATGTGTTATTTGGGCCTGGTTTTGATTGGTGCTCTATGTCGAGCACAACTTCTTCCATGAGGTCCATATCCGCGTCAGAATCATTTGTCCTTGTTAATTATTCCTTGTGACTCGTTGTATGAACCATTTGTCCTAGTTCATTATTCATTATGACTCGTTGTGTGAATTATTTGTCCTTGTTCATTAATCCCTTTGACTCGTTGTGTAAAACATTTGTCCTAGTTAATTAATCCTTGTGACTCGTGTACCATTTGTCCTTGTTCATTAGTCATTGTTATTCGTTATGTAAATCATTTGTTCTAGTTCATTAGTCATTGTGACTCGTTGTGTGAATCATTTGTCCTTGTTCATTAGTCATTGTGACTCCTTGTGTGAATCATTTGTTCTAGTTCATTAGTCATTGTGACTCGTTGTGTGAATCATTTGTCCTTGTTCATTAGTCCCTTTGACTCGTTGTGTAAAACATTTGTCCTAGTTAATTAATCCTTGTGACTCGTGTACCATTTGTCCTTGTTCATTAGTCATTGTGATTCGTTATGTAAATCATTTGTTCTAGTTCATTAGTCATTGTGACTCGTTGTGTGAATCATTTGTCCTAGTTCATTATTCATTATGACTCGTTGTGTGAATTATTTGTCCTTGTTCATTAGTCCCTTTGACTCGTTGTGTAAATCATTTGTCCTTGTTAATTAGTCCTTGTGATTCGTTGTGTGAACCATTTGTCCTTGTTCATTAGTCATTGAAACTCCTTGTATGAATCATTTGTTCTAGTTCATTAGTCATTGTGACTCGTTGTGTGAATCAATTGTCCTTGTTAATTATTCCTTGTGACTCGTTGTGAGAACCATTTGTCCTACTTCATTATTCATTATGACTCGTTGTGTGAATTATTTGTCCTTGTTCATTAGTCCCTTTGACTCGTTGTGTAAAACATTTGTCCTAGTTAATTAATCCTTGTGACTCGTGTACCATTTGTCCTTGTTCATTAGTCATTGTGATTCGTTATGTAAATCATTTGTTCTAGTTCATTAGTCATTGTGACTCGTTGTGTGAATCATTTGATTTAGTTCATTATTCATTATGACTCGTTGTGTGAATTATTTGTCCTTGTTCATTAGTCCCTTTGACTCGTTGTGTAAAGCATTTGTCCTTGTTAATTAGTCCTTGTGATTCGTTGTGTGAACCATTTGTCCTTGTTCATTAGTCATTGAAACTACATGCATGAATCATTTGTTTTAGTTCATTAGTCATTGTGACTCGTTGTGTGAATCATTTGTCCTTGTTAATTATTCCTTATGACTCGTTGTGTGAACCATTTGTCCTAGTTCATTATTCATTATGACTCGTTGTGTGAATTATTTGTCCTTGTTCATTAGTCCCTTTGGTTCGTTGTGTAAAGCATTTGTCCTTGTTAATTAGTCCTTGTGATTCGTTGTGTGAACCATTTGTCCTTGTTCATTAGTCATTGAAACTCCTTGTATGAATCAATTGTTCTAGTTCATTAGTCATTGTGACTCGTTGTGTGAATCATTTGTCCTTGTTAATTATTCCTTATGACTCGTTGCGTGAACCCTTTGTCCTAGTTCATTATTCATTATGACTCGTTGTGTGAATTATTTGTCCTTGTTCATTAGTCCCTTTGACTCGTTGTGTAAAGCATTTGTCCTTGTTAATTAGTCCTTGTGATTCGTTGTGTGAACCATTTGTCCTTGTTCATTAGTCATTGAAACTCCTTGTATGAATCATTTGTTCTAGTTCATTAGTCATTGTGACTCGTTGTGTGAATCAATTGTCCTTGTTAATTATTCCTTGTGACTCGTTGTGAGAACCATTTGTCCTACTTCATTATTCATTATGACTCGTTGTGTGAATTATTTGTCCTTGTTCATTAGTCCCTTTGACTCGTTGTGTAAAACATTTGTCCTAGTTAATTAATCCTTGTGACTCGTGTACCATTTGTCCTTGTTCATTAGTCATTGTGATTCGTTATGTAAATCATTTGTTCTAGTTCATTAGTCATTGTGACTCGTTGTGTGAATCATTTGATTTAGTTCATTATTCATTATGACTCGTTGTGTGAATTATTTGTCCTTGTTCATTAGTCCCTTTGACTCGTTGTGTAAAGCATTTGTCCTTGTTAATTAGTCCTTGTGATTCGTTGTGTGAACCATTTGTCCTTGTTCATTAGTCATTGAAACTACATGCATGAATCATTTGTTTTAGTTCATTAGTCATTGTGACTCGTTGTGTGAATCATTTGTCCTTGTTAATTATTCCTTATGACTCGTTGCGTGAACCATTTGTCCTAGTTCATTATTCATTATGACTCGTTGTGTGAATTATTTGTCCTTGTTCATTAGTCCCTTTGGTTCGTTGTGTAAAGCATTTGTCCTTGTTAATTAGTCCTTGTGATTCGTTGTGTGAACCATTTGTCCTTGTTCATTAGTCATTGAAACTTCTTGTATGAATCATTTGTTCTAGTTCATTAGTCATTGTGACTCGTTGTGTGAATCAATTGTCCATGTTAATTATTCCTTGTGACTCGTTGTGAGAACCATTTGTCCTAGTTCATTACTCATTATGACTCGTTGTGTGAATTATTTGTCCTTGTTCATTAGTCCCTTTGACTCGTTGTGTAAAACATTTGTCCTAGTTAATTAATCCTTGTGACTCGTGTACCATTTGTCCTTGTTCATTAGTCATTGTGATTCGTTATGTAAATCATTTGTTCTAGTTCATTAGTCATTGTGACTCGTTGTGTGAATCATTTGATTTAGTTCATTATTCATTATGACTCGTTGTGTGAATTATTTGTCCTTGATCATTAGTCCCTTTGACTCGTTGTGTAAAGCATTTGTCCTTGTTAATTAGTCCTTGTGATTCGTTGTGTGAACCATTTGTCCTTGTTCATTAGTCATTGAAACTACATGTATGAATCATTTGTTTTAGTTCATTAGTCATTGTGACTCGTTGTGTGAATCATTTGTCCTTGTTAATTATTCCTTATGACTCGTTGTGTGAACCATTTGTCCTAGTTCATTATGACTCGTTGTGTGAATTATTTGTCCTTGTTCATTAGTCCCTTTGATTCGTTGTGTAAAGCATTTGTCCTTGTCAATTAGTCCTTGTGATTCGTAGTGTGAACCATTTGTCCTTGTTCATTAGTCATTGAAACTCCTTGTATGAATCAATTGTTCTAGTTTATTAGTCATTGTGACTCGTTGTGTGAATCATTTCTCCTTGTTAATTATTCCTTATGACTCGTTGTGTGAACCCTTTGTCCTAGTTCATTATTCATTATGACTCGTTGTGTGAATTATTTGTCCTTGTTCATTAGTCCCTTTGACTCGTTGTGTAAAGCATTTGTCCTTGTTAATTAGTCCTTGTGATTTGTTGTGTGAACTATTTGTCCTTGTTCATTAGTCATTGAAACTCCTTGTATGAATCATTTGTTCTAGTTCATTAGTCATTGTGACTCGTTGTGTGAATCTGATGCGTATACGTAGCGGAAGACTTAATTGTTTTGTTTTTGGTTTTTTTGTTGTGCAAAAGATAAAGGATATTTGTTTCGATTCGTTGAGAAGAGATCGAAAACAATGGGATATTTGGTATCACTACACCTATAGTGATAACAATGGGGAATTACTCGAAACGCGTCAAGCAATTCAACTCAAACTGCGGAGCACGTCCTTAGTTTAAGGCAAGACTCGAAATCATCGACTCTTTGAAAAAGATTGAAACCAACAAGTTTCTCTCTCTAAAATGTTTTTACTTCAACTTTGGATGCTTACAAATGAGGGAGGCTAGGTCCTTTTATAGGACAAAAGCCTTGGCCTCCAAGTAAAACATTAAATGCTAGTTGTAAGTTCTAGGATGATTAGATGCATAGAACTTACAACCTAGACCTTTTGTCAAATCTTATTCAAACTATGTTGAAAAATGCAAAAATATAAACTAGGATTCTTCTCCCTTGGTGCCGCCACATTCGGCCTTCCCCCTTTGTTCCCATTTGATTTTTCTTTTGTTCCCACACGACATCAAGGGGTGTGCGGATCTCGAGCTTCAACCGCGCATAATACCTCTCTTTTACGTAAACCCATCCAATTTTCATGCATAAAAAATGTGTTATTTGGGCCTGGTTTTGATTGGTGCTCTATGTCGAGCACAACTTCTTCCATGAGGTCCATATCCGCGTCAGAATCATTTGTCCTTGTTAATTATTCCTTGTGACTCGTTGTGTGAACCATTTGTCCTAGTTCATTATTCATTATGACTCGTTGTGTGAATTATTTGTCCTTGTTCATTAATCCCTTTGACTCGTTGTGTAAAACATTTGTCCTAGTTAATTAATCCTTGTGACTCGTGTACCATTTGTCCTTGTTCATTAGTCATTGTTATTCGTTATGTAAATCATTTGTTCTAGTTCATTAGTCATTGTGACTCGTTGTGTGAATCATTTGTCCTTGTTCATTAGTCATTGTGACTCCTTGTGTGAATCATTTGTTCTAGTTCATTAGTCATTGTGACTCGTTGTGTGAATCATTTGTCCTTGTTCATTAGTCCCTTTGACTCGTTGTGTAAAACATTTGTCCTAGTTAATTAATCCTTGTGACTCGTGTACCATTTGTCCTTGTTCTTTAGTCATTGTGATTCGTTATGTAAATCATTTGTTCTAGTTCATTAGTCATTGTGACTCGTTGTGTGAATCATTTGTCCTAGTTCATTATTCATTATGACTCGTTGTGTGAATTATTTGTCCTTGTTCATTAGTCCCTTTGACTCGTTGTGTAAATCATTTGTCCTTGTTAATTAGTCCTTGTGATTCGTTGTGTGAA
Organism: Silene latifolia; assembly: GCF_048544455.1. NCBI lineage: Eukaryota > Viridiplantae > Streptophyta > Magnoliopsida > Caryophyllales > Caryophyllaceae > Silene > Silene latifolia. Next base: position 383,232 of record NW_027413131.1, on the reverse strand, counting down.
CCATTTGTCCTTGTTCATTAGTCATTGAAACTCCTTGTATGAATCATTTGTTCTAGTTCATTAGTCATTGTGACTCGTTGTGTGAATCAATTGTCCTTGTTAATTATTCCTTGTGACTCGTTGTGAGAACCATTTGTCCTACTTCATTATTCATTATGACTCGTTGTGTGAATTATTTGTCCTTGTTCATTAGTCCCTTTGACTCGTTGTGTAAAACATTTGTCCTAGTTAATTAATCCTTGTGACTCGTGTACCATTTGTCCTTGTTCATTAGTCATTGTGATTCGTTATGTAAATCATTTGTTCTAGTTCATTAGTCATTGTGACTCGTTGTGTGAATCATTTGATTTAGTTCATTATTCATTATGACTCGTTGTGTGAATTATTTGTCCTTGTTCATTAGTCCCTTTGACTCGTTGTGTAAAGCATTTGTCCTTGTTAATTAGTCCTTGTGATTCGTTGTGTGAACCATTTGTCCTTGTTCATTAGTCATTGAAACTACATGCATGAATCATTTGTTTTAGTTCATTAGTCATTGTGACTCGTTGTGTGAATCATTTGTCCTTGTTAATTATTCCTTATGACTCGTTGCGTGAACCATTTGTCCTAGTTCATTATTCATTATGACTCGTTGTGTGAATTATTTGTCCTTGTTCATTAGTCCCTTTGGTTCGTTGTGTAAAGCATTTGTCCTTGTTAATTAGTCCTTGTGATTCGTTGTGTGAACCATTTGTCCTTGTTCATTAGTCATTGAAACTTCTTGTATGAATCATTTGTTCTAGTTCATTAGTCATTGTGACTCGTTGTGTGAATCAATTGTCCATGTTAATTATTCCTTGTGACTCGTTGTGAGAACCATTTGTCCTAGTTCATTACTCATTATGACTCGTTGTGTGAATTATTTGTCCTTGTTCATTAGTCCCTTTGACTCGTTGTGTAAAACATTTGTCCTAGTTAATTAATCCTTGTGACTCGTGTACCATTTGTCCTTGTTCATTAGTCATTGTGATTCGTTATGTAAATCATTTGTTCTAGTTCATTAGTCATTGTGACTCGTTGTGTGAATCATTTGATTTAGTTCATTATTCATTATGACTCGTTGTGTGAATTATTTGTCCTTGTTCATTAGTCCCTTTGACTCGTTGTGTAAAGCATTTGTCCTTGTTAATTAGTCCTTGTGATTCGTTGTGTGAACCATTTGTCCTTGTTCATTAGTCATTGAAACTACATGTATGAATCATTTGTTTTAGTTCATTAGTCATTGTGACTCGTTGTGTGAATCATTTGTCCTTGTTAATTATTCCTTATGACTCGTTGTGTGAACCATTTGTCCTAGTTCATTATTCATTATGACTCGTTGTGTGAATTATTTGTCCTTGTTCATTAGTCCCTTTGATTCGTTGTGTAAAGCATTTGTCCTTGTCAATTAGTCCTTGTGATTCGTTGTGTGAACCATTTGTCCTTGTTCATTAGTCATTGAAACTCCTTGTATGAATCAATTGTTCTAGTTTATTAGTCATTGTGACTCGTTGTGTGAATCATTTCTCCTTGTTAATTATTCCTTATGACTCGTTGTGTGAACCCTTTGTCCTAGTTCATTATTCATTATGACTCGTTTTGTGAATTATTTGTCCTTGTTCATTAGTCCCTTTGACTCGTTGTGTAAAGCATTTGTCCTTGTTAATTAGTCCTTGTGATTTGTTGTGTGAACTATTTGTCCTTGTTCATTAGTCATTGAAACTCCTTGTATGAATCATTTGTTCTAGTTCATTAGTCATTGTGACTCGTTGTGTGAATCATTTGTCCTTGTTAATTATTCCTTGTGACTCGTTGTGTGAACCATTTGTCCTAGTTCATTATTCATTATGACTCGTTGTGTGAATTATTTGTCCTTGTTCATTAATCCCTTTGACTCGTTGTGTAAAACATTTGTCCTAGTTAATTAATCCTTGTGACTCGTGTACCATTTGTCCTTGTTCATTAGTCATTGTGATTCGTTATGTAAATCATTTGTTCTAGTTCATTAGTCATTGTGACTCGTTGTGTGAATCATTTGATTTAGTTCATTATTCATTATGACTCGTTGTGTGAATCATTTGTCCTTGTCCATTAGTTCCTTTGACTCGTTGTGTAAATCATTTGTCCTTGTTAATTAGTCCTTGTGTGAACCATTTGTCCTTGTTCATTCGTCCTTGTGACTCGTTGTGAACCATTTGTCCTTGTTCATTTGTCATTGTGACTCGTTGTGTAAATCATTTGTTCTAGTTCATTAGTCATTATGACTCGTTGTGTGAATAATTTGTCCTTGTTAATTATTCCTTGTGACTCGTTGTGTGAACCATTTGTCCTTGTTCATTAGTCATTGAAACTCCTTGTATGAATCATTTGTTCTAGTTCATTGGTCATTGTGACTCGTTGTGTGAATCAATTGTCCTTGTTAATTATTCCTTGTGACTCGTTGTGTGAACCATTTGTCCTAGTTCATTATTCATTATGACTCGTTGTGTGAATTATTTGTCCTTGTTCATTAGTCCCTTTGACTCATTGTGTAAAACATTTGTCCTTGTTAATTAATCCTTGTGACTCGTTGTGAACCATTTGTCCTTGTTCATTAGTCATTGTGACTCGTTTTGTAAATCATTTGTTCTAGTTCATTAGTCATTGTAACTCGTTGTGTGAATCATTTGTCTTAGTTCATTATTCATTATGACTCGTTGTGTGAATCATTTGTCCTTGTCCATTAGTCCCTTTGACTCGTTGCGTAAATCATTTGTCCTTGTTAATTAGTCCTTGTGACTCTTTGTGTGAACCATTTGTCCTTGTTCATTCGTCCTTGTGACTCGTTGTGAACCATTTGTCCTTGTTCATTAGTCATTGTGACTCGCTGGGTAAATCATTTGTTCTATTTTATTAGTCCTTATGACTCGTTGTGTGAACCATTTGTGCTTGTTCATTAGTCCTTGTGACTCGTTGTGTGAACCATTTGTTCTTTTTCATTAGTCCTTGTGACTCATTGTGTGAATCATTTGTCCTTGTTCATTAGTCCTTGTGACTCGTTGTGTGAACCATTTGTCCTTGTTCATTATTCATTGTGACTCCTTGTGTGAATCATTTGTTCTAGTTCATTAGTCATTGTGACTCGTTGTGTGAATCATTTGTCCTAGTTCATTATTCATTATGACTCGTTGTGTGAATTATTTGTCCTTATTCATTAGTCCCTTTGACTCGTTGTGTAAAGCATTTGTCCTTGTTAATTAGTCCTTGTGATTCGTTGTGTGAACCATTTGTCCTTGTTCATTAGTCATTGAAACTACATGTATGAATCATTTGTTCTAGTTCATTAGTCATTGTGACTCGTTGTGTGAATCATTTGTCCTTGTTAATTATTCCTTATGACTCGTTGTGTGAACCATTTGTCCTAGTTCATTATTCATTATGACTCGTTGTGTGATTTATTTGTCCTTGTTCATTAGTCCCTTTGATTCGTTGTGTAAAGCATTTGTCCTTGTTAATTAGTCCTTGTGATTCGTTGTGTGAACCATTTGTCCTTGTTCATTAGTCATTGAAACTCCTTGTATGAATCAATTTTTCTAGTTCATTAGTCATTGTGACTCGTTGTGTGAATCATTTGTCCTTGTTAATTATTCCTTATGACTCGTTGTGTGAACCCTTTGTCCTAGTTCATTATTCATTATGACTCGTTGTGTGAATTATTTGTCCTTGTTCATTAGTCCCTTTGACTCGTTGTGTAAAGCATTTATCCTTGTTAATTAATCCTTGTGATTCGTTGTGTGAACTATTTGTCCTTGTTCATTAGTCATTGAAACTCCTTGTATGAATCATTTGTTCTAGTTCATTAGTCATTGTGACTCGTTGTGTGAATCATTTGTCCTTTTTAATTATTCCTTGTGACTCGTTGTGTGAACCATTTGTCCTAGTTCATTATTCATTATGACTCGTTGTGTGAATTATTCGTCCTTGTTCATTAGTCCCTTTGACTCGTTGTGTAAAACATTTGTCCTAGTTAATTAATCCTTGTGACTCGTGTACCATTTGTCCTTGTTCATTAGTCATTGTGATTCGTTATGTAAATCATTTGTTCTAGTTCTGCAACAAAATTTGTTGCATTGTGATTCATTTTTAAGCCAAAAGAAACAGTCCAAGGAACGGTTCACAATTGAATGCATTTCATCGCTTTTTGAAGTGTCAATACCACAAGCCTAACTTCCAAGCTCTATATCTCAAGTTTTACTCATGCAAATACAATGATTCTTATGTCATTAGAAAGCTTGGGATCTTAGAAAAACGATGGATTTTGAATCACCTCCATATCAGGTCTATAGCTTGAGATATGGCTAATGCAAACAGACTGCGCATTTCTGGACAGCCCATGACCTACGTGCACTAAAAGTTCAATAACTCGAGATTTACTCAACGTCTAAGGTTGATACTTTTTGGAGGTGAAAGTTAGCTCCCTTAGCTTTCAAATGAGCTATCATGGGCCCTGATATTCGTCCTGAGCTAAGAGATATGCCTCTTCCAAAATGCGTCTGATTTCCTAAGATGCTCTCCAAACCCGGTTTTGAACCGTCACCAACAATCGAGGTCCAACTTCAATTCCGTCTAAGAAGTCATGCCTCCAACCGCCCTATTTCACATCTTTGGTGAGTTTAGGATGTTTTTGTGTAGGATCTTTTATCTCCAAGGGTTACCATTCAGAAATTATTTGAAGAACTAAAGCAAAGGTACAAGGGGACCCGGTTTTGAACAATGAGCTAAATGTCGCTATCAATCTTTCCTCTTTTGATCCAACAAAGCTCAAGAGACTTTTTGGGAGCTGAATAGGAGTCATACACGGTTCCACATGCCTCCAATCAGTCCATATAATCATAAATAAGAAGTTGAGCTACAAACAAGGAAGATTGGACTATTAGTTTACTTTATCATTTCTTTGCTTTATGTCATTTTCAATTTCAGCATTGTAAGAGCCCTAGGCTGCTGTTTTTATGTCCTTTTAGCTGCTCATTTTGTGGCCCTTAGATGTAACTTGTAATCAAGGGTCAAGATTGTAAGCCTTGGTCTATATAAACCAAGTTAGACATATGAGAAAATCAGATTGGAGTTAATGAAAATTATGAGTTTTATGAGGTTTCTCAAAACCCTTGATTAGTTCTTTGCTTAGTGCTAGAACAACTCCATTACTTAGTGTTTGGGGTCGTGTATCTTGGTTTGCTTTGTGATCTGACCAAGTGCATAAGGGGATTAGTTCTTGCTTTGTGATCTTGAACAACATCCCGAGTCTTGAGATTGCTTTGTGATCTTCTCAAGTCATATCCCGAGTCTTGTTATTGTTTTGTGTCAAAACAGTCCCAAAGTTTCTGTTTTGTTGCCTTAAGTTATTGTGGGAATTGTTATTTGAATGTTTAGTTCATAAGCATTTAAGTTACAATCTTATTTCCATTGCTTTCTTTCAAAGTTATCAAGCTATTTAGGATCTTATATTCGTCCAAAATAGGCTGTTTCGTGCCTTGCTTTGGTTGAATCGTTTATTAGCTTCTAAATGTGTCCTTATATAGCTTGTTGGTCCTTAAAACAATCCATCTAAGTGTCCAAATCGAGTCCTTTGTTGAGTCTAATTCTGTCCAAGTTAGTTCTTGTTTTCGAGTCGTATATGTCCAAAAATCAAGTCCTAAGAGTTTTACTCCAAATTGGTATCAGAGCTTTGGTTGAGTGTTCATCTTTCCTAACTACATCTAAAACTACAAAAATAACCCAATGAGTGAAGAGAGGTTTTCAAAGCTTTGGTTTGTTTCTTGAAAATCAGTTTTACTTAAGTTGTTGTGATTCTGATTTTTTATGGGAAAATCAGTAGCTATTGGTGTTGTACCCTATGTTCCATGCTCAAAGATGAAGCCTTGTGTTCTTGGTTCCATTTCCAAGTCATTAGAAGCAGCTATGGTGAAGTTGCAAGCTCTAACAAAAGGGTATGAAGGTGATGTGCATACATGGAGTGCAACAAGTACCCATGGGGTTCCAAGGGAACCAAAACCTCCTGATTTGTATCAAGGAGAACACCTCCTGCCCTATGAGTGTTCTAATTCCTCTCCGACCCTTAGAAGCAAAGGTAACACACCATTACTTCCTTCCTTTAATGGTGAAAACAGTAGAGCATTTGTGTCTTGGTTGTTTGATGTTGAATGCTATTTCGAGAACAAGTGTTTTTCTGATAAAGAGAAGTGTAAACTGGTTGTGTCTTCTTTAAAGGGTGTTGCTTTGTTATGGTATAATACTCTTACATTTTCAAGGAGGATGGAAGGGAAGGGTAGAATATGTTCTTGGTTTAAACTTGAAAGGAACATGAGATTAAAGTTTCTACCTTCTTCTACCATGGATAATTTGTTGGCTGAACTTAAGACCCTTAAACAAAATTCCTTGAGTGTTCATGAGTATGCTAGATTATTTGAGGAATTACACTTTGTGTATGACAATGAAGTAAGTTCTTTTCTTAAGGGAATCAGATTTTACAATGGCTTGAAATCTGAAATTGCTAGGAGGATTAAATTAGAAATGATGCATTCATATGGTGAATTTCTTGAGTTGGCTTTGTGTGTGGAGAAGAGCTTAGCAAGGCCTGAAAACCATAAGGCTTTAGCTAAAAGGGAATGTTTAGGGGTAACCAAAATAGTTGGGATAGAGGAGAGTTTAGACCAAGGAATTGTCATGCCATGCTTAAACATTGCTTGTCCTAAGTCTAAGTCCCTTGAGCCAAAGGTCATGAGCACTTATGCTAAAATGAATAGCTCATGTAGTGCTATCTTTGAGAACCCATGTCTTGAAACAAAAACCCCCTTCAACTCATTAAATGAGCCTACTAGTGAGGAGGAGAGTAGCTATACCCTTACCCATGGAGCCATCAATAATGACCAAGCTACTGATTTGGGGCCTAGAGAAGTGATTGTTAACCAAGGACTACTTAGCCTTCAAACCATGGAGTTTGGACAGTCCATGGTCATGTTCAATGGTGGAACTTGTTCGGATTCAAGCAAGGGTAAAGCAAGAGGAGAGTCTTGGGTTGTTCCATACTCGAGTGTACCAAATCCGACCTCCTACATCAGCCATGGTTCTTGCTTCAAAAGCTACATCTTGGGAGCATGCCAACCGAGTAAGGAGCAACCTCAAACGTCCTTAGAGCCTGATTTGTCCAAGAACTTTGGTGACAAGAGAGTAACAACACCTCTCTTGCCATACACAATTCTAGTCTATGATCCGGGAGGAAGTCATGATAATCCATCTCTTGAGGTGTGTGTGGTCTTATTGTGAAGAGGTTGAAGATGACAATGTCGAGAATTTGAGGGCAAATTCTTTTGAAGAAAGGGAGTTTGCAACAAAATTTGTTGCATTGTGATTCATTTTTAAGCCAAAAGAAACAGTCCAAGGAACGGTTCACAATTGAATGCATTTCATCGCTTTTTGAAGTGTCATTACATCAAGCCTAACTTCCAAGCTCTATATCTCAAGTTTTACTCATGCAAATACAATGATTCTTATGTCATTAGAAAGCTTGGGATCTTAGAAAAACGATGGATTTTGAATCACCTCCATATCAGGTCTATAGCTTGAGATATGGCTGATGCAAACAGACTGCGCATTTCTGGACAGCCCATGACCTACGTGCACTAAAAGTTCAATAACTCGAGATTTACTCAACGTCTAAGGTTGATTCTTTTTTGAAGTGAAAGTTAGCTCCCTTAGCTTTCAAATGAGCTATCATGGGCCCTGATATTCATCCTGAGCTAAGAGATATGCCTCTTCCAAAATGCGTCTGATTTCCTAAGATGCTCTCCAAACCCGGTTTTGAACCGTCACCAACAATCGAGGTCCAACTTCAATTCCGTCTAAGAAGTCATGCCTCCAACCGCCCTATTTCACATCTTTGGTGAGTTTAGGATGTTTTTGTGTAGGATCTTTTATCTCCAAGGGTTACCATTCAGAAATTATTTGAAGAACTAAAGCAAAGGTACAAGGGGACCCGGTTTTGAACAATGAGCTAAATGTCGCTATCAATCTTTCCTCTTTTGATCCAACAAAGCTCAAGAGACTTTTTGGGAGCTGAATAGGAGTCATACACGGTTCCACATGCCTCCAATCAGTCCATATAATCATAAATAAGAAGTTGAGCTACAAACAAGGAAGATTGGACTATTAGTTTACTTTATCATTTCTTTGCTTTATGTCATTTTCAATTTCAGCATTGTAAGAGCCCTAGGCTGCTGTTTTTATGTCCTTTTAGCTGCTCATTTTGTGGCCCTTAGATGTAACTTGTAATCAAGGGTCAAGATTGTAAGCCTTGGTCTATATAAACCAAGTTAGACATATGAGAAAATCAGATTGGAGTTAATGAAAATTATGAGTTTTATGAGGTTTCTCAAAACCCTTGATTAGTTCTTTGCTTAGTGCTAGAACAACTCCATTACTTAGTGTTTGGGGTCATGTATCTTGGTTTGCTTTGTGATCTGACCAAGTGCATAAGGGGATTAGTTCTTGCTTTGTGATCTTGAACAACATCCCGAGTCTTGAGATTGCTTTGTGATCTTCTCAAGTCATATCCCGAGTCTTGTTATTGTTTTGTGTCAAAACAGTCCCAAAGTTTCTGTTTTGTTGCCTTAAGTTATTGTGGGAATTGTTATTTGAATGTTTAGTTCATAAGCATTTAAGTTACAATCTTATTTCCATTGCTTTCTTTCAAAGTTATCAAGCTATTTAGGATCTTATATTCGTCCAAAACAGGCTGTTTCGTGCCTTGCTTTGGTTGAATCGTTTATTAGCTTCTAAATGTGTCCTTATATAGCTTGTTGGTCCTTAAAACAATCCATCTAAGTGTCCAAATCGAGTCCTTTGTTGAGTCTAATTCTGTCCAAGTTAGTTCTTGTTTTCGAGTCTTATATGTCCAAAAATCAAGTCCTAAGAGTTTTACTCCAAGTTCATTAGTCAATGTGACTCGTTGTGTGAATCATTTGATTTAGTTCATTATTCATTATGACTCGTTGTGTGAATCATTTGTCCTTGTCCATTAGTTCCTTTGACTCGTTGTGTAAATCATTTGTCCTTGTTAATTAGTCCTTGTGTGAACCATTTGTCCTTGTTCATTCGTCCTTGTGACTCGTTGTGAACCATTTGTCCTTGTTCATTTGTCATTGTGACTCGTTGTGTAAATCATTTGTTCTAGTTCATTAGTCATTGTGACTCGTTGTGTGAATCAATTGTCCTTGTTAATTATTCCTTGTGACTCGTTGTGTGAACCATTTGTCCTTGTTCATTAGTCATTGAAACTCCTTGTATGAATCATTTGTTCTAGTTCATTAGTCATTATGACTCGTTGTGTGAATCATTTGTCCTTGTTAATTATTCCTTGTGACTCGTTGTGTGAACCATTTGTCCTAGTTCATTATTCATTATGACTCGTTGTGTGAATTATTTGTCCTTGTTCATTAATCCCTTTGACTCGTTGTGTAAAACATTTGTTCTAGTTAATTAATCCTTGAGACTCGTGTACCATTTGTCCTTGTTCATTAGTCATTGTGATTCGTTATGTAAATCATTTGTTCTAGTTCATTAGCCATTGTGACTCGTTGTGTGAATCATTTGATTTAGTTCATTATTCATTATGACTCGTTGTGTGAATCATTTGTCCTTGTCCATTAGTTCCTTTGACTCGTTGTGTAAATCATTTGTCCTTGTTAATTAGTCCTTGTGTGAACCATTTGTCCTTGTTCATTCTTCCTTGTGACTCGTCGTGAACCATTTGTCCTTGTTCATTTGTCATTGTGACTCGTTGTGTAAATCATTTATTCTAGTTCATTAGTCATTGTGACTCGTTGTGTGAATCATTTGTCCTTGTTAATTATTCCTTGTGACTCGTTGTGTGAACCATTTGTCCTTGTTCATTAGTCATTGAAACTCCTTGTATGAATCATTTGTTCTAGTTCATTGGTCATTGTGACTCGTTGTGTGAATCATTTGTCCTTGTTAATTATTCCTTGTGACTCGTTGTGTGAACCATTTGTCCTAGTTCATTATTCATTATGACTCGTTGTGTGAATTATTTGTCCTTGTTCATTAGTCCCTTTGACTCGTTGTGTAAAGCATTTGTCCTTGTTAATTAGTGCAGCAGGAGCCACTGACCAGGACACCCCACAAATGCAAGCAGGCCAAAACAGCACCACACCCATTTCAGGAAGCCACCAAACTGGGCTAAGTTTAGTGGCTAATAGGTACGAGTACAAGCCCAACCACCAGCTGCCACCATGGCCAGCTGGTTGGTCACTAAACTAGGCTCAGAAAAGTCCTAGGGGTCCAAGGGAAAATCACAATGCAAGTCCTAGAAAACCAAGCTGGACAGAATGCAAAGAAATGACAAACAACAAAAGCAAACTTTCCATTTCTGGCTAAACCATGAGGAAAAAGCACACAAAGAACTTTTGGCTTGTCTTCCCATATACCAGATACAACCTAGAGCCAATTTTAATGCCAAGGACTCAATCATTTCGTCCTCAAGTGCCTACATTCAACAGAAAAGCCAGCAATGCAAAGAAAGGACCACAACTTTGTCATCCTTTGTCACACACCGTATTTCTCTTTTGTTTTCATTCCAGTTTACAATTAAGAGCTTTTAAACCGTTGTAATATTGTACTTGGACTCTTACCAGCATGTGAGGAGGGATCCTGACCCTTGGATGTAGTTTTCTTTCAAATTTGTAACCTAAAAAAGGCCTATATAAGGACCTCAACTCAGACTGTTGTAACACAGCTGATTTATGAATGAAACCTGAGAATTCTCTCAAATTTAAACCTCTTAATCTTGTGCTTAGTCTGTAGATTAGAGTCAGGCTTGATAATAACCTGTGCTTAGACTGTGGTTATTGATTAAGTACCTGTTAGTAGAGTATAAACTTTCTGTCTTTGAGACTGTGGTTAGTTTAGCTTTACTGTTTGTTTCAGTTGAGTCTTTCCTGTGTTAATCTGTGGAATCTCTTAACTCTAACACCCCAAATTGTTAGCTTAATTCCGTGTGAGAATTCTGTGGGTTTTATAGTTGATGATTATATCCAAAGTTCCCTCCTCTCAGTCAAAGTCCCAGAACTGTCTCAATTACAGTCCTTTGTGTCTGTCAGTCAGTTCAGTTGAGTCTTAAAAATACTTTGAGTCCTCTAAAAATCCTGGAAATTTACTCAGAGTTAGTTCTTATATTAAAGGAAATTACTGCCAAGTTTCATGATTTTAGGTGGTCAACTCATAATTTTATTAAATGGCACAAGTTTATTGCATTCCTGAGAACTTGTCTTAGTTCTGCTGGTTTGTTTGTTGTCTTTGTCTAAACCCTTGGACATTACACTGCAAATTGGTATATCAGAGCAAGGTTTTAACACGATTCTATCTTGTGTTAGTCTTGGGAAGGAAAGTGAGTTCATTTTTACCCTAACTACAACAAAACTACAAAAAATAACCCATGAGTGAAGAGAGATTTACTGGTATTGAGACCAGGGTGGATCAGATAGCAGGAAGAATCAATGAACTGGTGAATATTGTCAACACTCTTGCAGAAGGAGTTCCTAACAGGCCACCCTACGAGAGGCGAGGCGGGGGTAGAGGCTTTGTTGGAGCAGGAAGAGGACAACCACACCACCAGGAATATGGAGAAGACATGTCAGATACTGATGAATCTATGGCAGAGGGCATCTACATGGAAAGAGACAAAGATATAAAGGTAGAAATTCCTGACTTCCATGGTAGTTTAAACCCTGAAGATTTGTTAGACTGGATTAGAACTGTTGAGAGAGTCTTTGAATTTAAGGGATATACTGACAGGAAAGCTTTCAAAGTTTCTATCCTTAAATTCAAAGGTTATGCCTCACTTTGGTATGAAACCCTGAAAAGCCAGAGAATGAGAGAAGGCAAGGAACCCATTAAATCTTGGCTAAAACTTAAAAAGAAATTGAAGGATAAGTTCATAGCTAAAGATTACACACAGGATATGTTTATCAAGTTAACCCAGCTGAAACAAGACCAACAATCTGTTGAGTCTTATCTTAGGAGCTTTGAACAACTTACCCTACAATGTGAGATCACTGAAAAGCCTGAACAGAAAATTGCTAGGTTTGTTGAGGGCTTAGATCCTAAGATTGCTATAAGAGTTAGAATGCAACAAGTCTGGTCCTTTGATGAGGCAGTCAACCTGGCATTGAGAATTGAAAAGATGGGAAAAGCCAAGGTCACTGCTTCCAAACCCCTTACCAGATCCACTTTCAAACCTTTTTCTGGGGTTAGGATTGGAGAAACTCCAAAACTTGCAACCCAACCAACACCAGACAAGGGGAAGAGTCATGTGAATCCTAGAACCAACACACCTGTGGCTGATGGGAAAATTAAATGCTTCCAGTGCCAAGGGTATGGCCATTTTAGGAAGGACTGTCCTTCTAAGAGAACCTTGACAGCAATGGAAGTAGAACAGTGGGAGAGGGAAGGTTTGGTTCAGTATGAGGAAGATGAGACCCTGATAATAGAGGAAGTGGAGACTGAAGGAGAACCAGAACAAGATGCAGTTGTGGCCCCCCCCTGATACAGGTCACAACTTAGTCTTGTGGAGGGTTATGCATTCCCAACACTCACCTCTGGAAGCTGATCAAAGATCCCTGATATTCAGAACCAGATGCACAGTCCAGGGGAGGGTTTGTAACCTAATCATAGATGGGGGAAGTTGTACAAATGTGGCATCAAATGCCATGGTTAGTAAACTCAACCTGACAACTCAAGAGCACCCAAACCCTTACAAGTTGAGATGGTTGAACAAGGGAGCAGAAGTGAGGGTGGACAAACAATGCTTGGTTCCATTTTCTATTGGGAAGGTGTATAAAGATGAAGTCTTGTGTGATATTGTCCCAATGGATGCCTGCCACCTACTCCTGGGAAGGCCATGGGAGTATGATAGGAATACCACTCACCATGGGAAGGATAACATCTATAGTTTCAAGCATGAAGGCAAGAAGGTCACTCTGACCCCATTACCACCCAACCAGAGAAACTATGGAGGTCCAAGTATGCCGAGGAGGAGGCAATGGTGTGCTATTTCTTTCTCAAGCGACCATGATCAAAGAAATGAAGCAAGAACAACCTGTCTGGGTGTTACTATTCAAAGAAGTAAGCAAGGAAGGGAGCCCTGAGATGCCTGCTGAAGTTAGGCCATTAATTCAGAGGTATAAGGAAGTATTTCCAAGAGAGCTGCCTAGTGGGTTGCCACCATTGAGGGGGCATTGAGCACCACATTGACCTTGTTCCAGGCTCTGTGCTTCCCAACAGGCCAGCTTATAGAAGTGATCCAGCTGCTACCAAGGAATTGCAAAGCCAAATTGAGGAACTTATGAGCAAAGGATTTGTCAGGGAATCACTCAGTCCTTGTGCAGTCCCTGCTCTACTTGTTCCAAAGAAAGATGGGACATGGAGGATGTGTACTGACAAAGGGGCCATTAACAACATCATCATCAAGTACAGTTCCCAATACCAAGGTTGGATGACATGCTAGATGAGCTCGGTGGTGCCATGATATTTTCTAAGATTGATCTCGAGCAAGGGTACCATCAAGTCGGGATAAGGGAAGGAGATGAGTGGAAGACTCGCCAAAACTAAACATGGACTATATGAGTGGCTTGTGATGCCATTTGGTCTTTCTAATGCACCAAGCACCTTTATGAGACTGATGACTGAGGTGCTAAGGCCATGTTTAGGCAAATTTGCAGTGGTCTACTTTGATGATATCTTGGTTTACAAGAAGAAAAAAAGAGAGCACACTGAAACATCTTGAAACGTGTTCGAAATCCTCGGGAACAAAAGCTATTTGGCAAACTGGAAAAATGCACTTTTATGGTTGAAGAAGTGGCATTCCTAGGGTACATTGTCTCTGGGAGGGGAATTACAGTAGATCGGGACAAAATTGCAAACCATTCAATCATGGCCACTCCTAAAACAATCACCGAGGTGAGGGGTTCCATGGATTGGCCTCCTTTTATAGGAGATTTATCAAGAACTTCAGTTCAGTTGTTGCTCCAATTACTGAGTGTATGAAGAAAGGAGAGTTCCACTGGACTGAGAGTGCTCAACAGTCCTTTGAGAGGATTAAGAAGTTGATGTGTGAGACCCCTATTCTGAAATTGCCAGACTTTGATCAACTCTTTGAAGTAGAGTGTGATGCCAGTGGGGTAGGCATTGGTGCAGTCCTGATCCAAGCTCAGAAACCTGTAGCTTACTTCAGTGAGAAATTGAATGGAGCTAAGTTAAAGTATTCTACCTATGACAAGGAATTTTATGCAATTATCAGGGCAGTCATGCATTGGAGTCACTATTTGAAGCCAAAGCCATTTGTGTTACACTCTGATCATGAAGCTTTGAAATATATCAATGGTCAACACAAATTGAGTCACAGACATGCTAAGTGGGTGGAGTACTTGCAATCATTCACCTTTTCCAGCAAGTATAAAGAAGGAAAACAAAATGTAGTGGCAGATGCACTATCAAGGAGGCACTCCTTACTGTCAACTATGGGAACCAGGGTCCTTGGTTTTGAGTTCATGAAAGAGATGTACAAGGAAGACCCTGACTTCTCTGAGGAATGGATCACACAGTTTGAAGGGCATAGGGTTCCAGGGAACAAATACTTGCTGCAAGATGGGTTTCTATTCCAAGGGAACAAGCTCTGTGTTCCAAGGGGTTCCTACAGGACCTCCTAATCGGGAAGTCCATTCAGGGAGGTTTGGGAGGGCATTTTGGTGTTCGAAAACAATGGACATACTGCAGAATGCAGTTCCATTGGCCAAAAATGATGGGGATGTCCAAAATGTTCTCGAAAGATGTTCGGTGTGTCAAATGGCTAAGAGTTCCTTCCAAACTGGCCCATATATCCCATTACCAGTACCAAGTAAGCCATGGGAGGATGTGAGCATGGATTTTATTGTTGCATTACCAAGGACACAGAGAGAGAAAGGATTCGGTCATGGTTGTTGTTGACGAGTTCGAGAAGATGGCCCATTTTATAGCTTGCAAGAAAACAGAAGATGCTTTGCCAGTGTTCTTTGAGCTATACCTAAAAGAAATTGTAAGGCTTCATGGAGTTCCAAAGACAATTGTCTCAGATAGAGATACAAAGTTCATGAGTTACTTTTGGAAAACTCTATGGAAGCTGCTCAAGACAAGACTGTTGTTCAGTACTTCTCACCACCCCCAAACAGATGGCCAAACTGAGGTCACCAACAAAACCTTGGGTAGGATTCTGAGATGTCTTGTAAGCAAGAGTCTAAAAGATTGGGGCATCAAGTTAGCAGCAGCAGAATTTGCCTTCAACGGATCACCATCAACTCAAGCATCGGTCATAGTCCTTTTGAGGTTGTCTATGGGATTAATCCACTAATGCCTGTAGACTTGTCATCTGTACCAAGAAATGAGATGAATCATGATGCTAAGGCCAGGGCAGAACAACTGCTGAAACTCCATGAAACTGTGAAAAGGGAAATTGAGAAGACCAATGAGAAGTACATGAAACAGTCCAAGGTACATCAGAAAAGGAAAGAATTTGTTCCAGGGGATTTGGTCTGGGTTCACTTAAGAAAGGAGAGATTTCCAGCAAGAAGAAAGAACAAGTTAATGCCAAGAGCTGATGGCCCCTTTGAAATTATTGAGAGGATTGGTCCAAATGCCTACAAGGTGGATCTACCAGGAGAGTATGAGGTGCATGGCACTTTTAATGTAGGTGACCTAAGTCCATATTATGAGGATGCTTTGGGGGAGGAGTCATCGGGGCTTGAGGACAAGCCCTGTTCAACCAGGGGAGGTTGCGGCAGAGCCACCGACCGGGACACCCCACAAATGCAAGCAGGCCAAAAAAAGACACCACACCCATTTCAGGAAGCCACCAAACTGGGCTAAGTTTAGTGGCTAATAGGTACGAGTACAAGCCCAACCACCAGCTGCCACCATGGCCAGCTGGTTGGTCACTAAACTAGGCTCGAAAAAGTCCTAGGGGTCCAAGGGAAAATCACAATGCAAGTCCTAGAAAACCAAGGTCGACGAATCTGCAAAAATGACAAACAACAAAAGCAAACTTTCCATTTCTGGCTAAACCATGAGGAAAAAGCACACAAAGAACTTTTGGCTTGTCTTCCCATATACCAGATACAACCTAGAGCCAATTTTAATGCCAAGGACTCAATCATTTCGTCCTCAAGTGCCTACATTCAACGAAAAAGCCGCAATGCGAAGAAAGGACCACAACTGTCATCACACCGCATTTCTCTTTTGTTTTCATTCCAGTTTACAATTAAGAGCTTTTAAACCGTTGTAATATTGTACTTGGACTCTTACCAGCATGTGAGGAGGGATCCTGACCCTTGGATGTAGTTTCCTTTCAAATTTGTAACCTAAAAAGGCCTATATAAGGACCTCAACTCGGATCGTTGTAACACAAATACGGTGATTTATGAATGAAACCCGAGAATTCTCTCAAATTTAAACCTCTTAATCTTGTGCTTAGTCTGTAGATTAGAGTCGGGCTTGATAATAACCTTGTGCTTAGACTGTGGTTATTGATTAAGTACTGTTAGTAGAGTATAAACTTTCCTGTCTTTGAGACTGTGGTTAGTTTAGCTTTCTTGTTTGTTTCAGATTGAGTCTTTCCTGTGTTAATCAGGAATCTCTTAACTCTAACACCCCAAATTGTTAGCTTAATTCCGTGTGAGAATTTTGTGGGTTTTATAGTTGATGATTATATCCAAAGTTCCCTCCTCTCAATCAAAGTCCTGAATCGTCTCAATTACCATGTCCTTTGTGTCCATCGATCAGTTCGATTGAGTCTTAAAAATACTTTGAGTCCTCTAAAAATCCTGGAAATTTACTCAGAGTTAGTTCTTATATTAAAGGAAATTACTGCCAAGTTTCATGATTTTAGGAGGTCAACTCATAATTTTATTAAATAGCACAAGTTTATTGCATTCCTGAGAACTTGTCTTAGTTCTGCTGGTTTGTTTGTTGTTTTTGTCTAAACCCTTGGACATTACACTGCAATTAGTCCTTGTGATTTGTTGTGTGAACTATTTGTCCTTGTTCATTAGTCATTGAAACTCCTTGTATGAATCATTTGTTCTAGTTCATTAGTCATTGTGACTCGTTGTGTGAATCATTTGTCCTTGTTAATTATTCCTTGTGACTCGTTGTGTGAACCATTTGTCCTAGTTCATTATTCATTATGACTCGTTGTGTGAATTATTTGTCCTTGTTCATTAATCCCTTTGACTCGTTGTGTAAAACATTTGTCCTAGTTAATTAATCCTTGTGACTCGTGTACCATTTGTCCTTGTTCATTAGTCATTGTGATTCGTTATGTAAATCATTTGTTCTAGTTCATTAGTCATTGTGACTCGTTGTGTGAATCATTTGATTTAGTTCATTATTCATTATGACTCGTTGTGTGAATCATTTGTCCTTGTCCATTAGTTCCTTTGACTCGTTGTGTAAATCATTCTTCCTTGTTAATTAGTCCTTGTGTGAACCATTTGTCCTTGTTCATTCGTCCTTGTGACTCGTTGTGAACCATTTGTCCTTGTTCATTTGTCATTGTGACTCGTTGTGTAAATCATTTGTTCTAGTTCATTAGTCATTGTGACTCGTTGTGTGAATCATTTGTCCTTGTTAATTATTCCTTGTGACTCGTTGTGTGAACCATTTGTCCTTGTTCATTAGTCATTGAAACTCCTTGTATGAATCATTTGTTCTAGTTCATTGGTCATTGTGACTCGTTGTGTGAATCATTTGTCCTTGTTAATTATTCCTTGTGACTCGTTGTGTGAACCATTTGTCCTAGTTCATTATTCATTATGACTCGTTGTGTGAATTATTTGTCCTTGTTCATTAGTCCCTTTGACTCATTGTGTAAAACATTTGTCCTTGTTAATTAATCCTTGTGACTCGTTGTGAACCATTTGTCCTTGTTCATTAGTCATTGTGACTCGTTTTTTAAATCATTTGTTCTAGTTCATTAGTCATTGTAACTCGTTGTGTGAATTATTTGTCTTAGTTCATTATTCATTATGACTCGTTGTGTGAATCATTTGTCCTTGTCCATTAGTCCCTTTGACTCGTTGCGTAAATCATTTGTCCTTGTTAATTAGTCCTTGTGACTCTTTGTGTGAACCATTTGTCCTTGTTCATTCGTCCTTGTGACTCGTTGTGAACCATTTGTCCTTGTTCATTAGTCATTGTGACTCGCTGGGTAAATCATTTGTTCTATTTTATTAGTCCTTATGACTCGTTGTGTGAACCATTTGTGCTTGTTCATTAGTCCTTGTGACTCGTTGTGTGAACCATTTGTTCTTTTTCATTAGTCCTTGTGACTCATTGTGTGAATCATTTGTCCTTGTTCATTATTCCTTGTGACTCGTTGTGTGAACCATTTGTCCTTGTTCATTATTCATTGTGACTCCTTGTGTGAATCATTTGTTCTAGTTCATTAGTCATTGTGACTCGTTGTGTGAATCATTTGTCCTAGTTCATTATTCATTATGACTCGTTGTGTGAATTATTTGTCCTTATTCATTAGTCCCTTTGACTCGTTGTGTAAAGCATTTGTCCTTGTTAATTAGTCCTTGTGATTCGTTGTGTGAACCATTTGTCCTTGTTCATTAGTCATTGAAACTACATGTATGAATCATTTGTTCTAGTTCATTAGTCATTGTGACTCGTTGTGTGAATCATTTGTCCTTGTTAATTATTCCTTATGACTCGTTGTGTGAACCATTTGTCCTAGTTCATTATTCATTATGACTCGTTGTGTGATTTATTTGTCCTTGTTCATTAGTCCCTTTGATTCGTTGTGTAAAGCATTTGTCCTTGTTAATTAGTCCTTGTATTCGTTGTGTGAACCATTTGTCCTTGTTCATTAGTCATTGAAACTCCTTGTATGAATCAATTTTTCTAGTTCATTAGTCATTGTGACTCGTTGTGTGAATCATTTGTCCTTGTTAATTATTCCTTATGACTCGTTGTGTGAACCCTTTGTCCTAGTTCATTATTCATTATGACTCGTTGTGTGAATTATTTGTCCTTGTTCATTAGTCCCTTTGACTCGTTGTGTAAAGCATTTATCCTTGTTAATTAATCCTTGTGATTCGTTGTGTGAACCATTTGTCCTTGTTCATTAGTCATTGAAACTCCTTGTATGAATCATTTGTTCTAGTTCATTAGTCATTGTGACTCGTTGTGTGAATCATTTGTCCTTTTTAATTATTCCTTGTGACTCGTTGTGTGAACCATTTGTCCTAGTTCATTATTCATTATGACTCGTTGTGTGAATTATTCGTCCTTGTTCATTAGTCCCTTTGACTCGTTGTGTAAAACATTTGTCCTAGTTAATTAATCCTTGTGACTCGTGTACCATTTGTCCTTGTTCATTAGTCATTGTGATTTGTTATGTAAATCATTTGTTCTAGTTCATTAGTCAATGTGACTCGTTGTGTGAATCATTTGATTTAGTTCATTATTCATTATGACTCGTTGTGTGAATCATTTGTCCTTGTCCATTAGTTCCTTTGACTCGTTGTGTAAATCATTTGTCCTTGTTAATTAGTCCTTGTGTGAACCATTTGTCCTTGTTCATTCGTCCTTGTGACTCGTTGTGAACCATTTGTCCTTGTTCATTTGTCATTGTGACTCGTTGTGTAAATCATTTGTTCTAGTTCATTAGTCATTGTGACTCGTTGTGTGAATCAATTGTCCATGTTAATTATTCCTTGTGACTCGTTGTGTGAACCATTTGTCCTTGTTCATTAGTCATTGAAACTCCTTGTATGAATCATTTGTTCTAGTTCATTAGTCATTGTGACTCGTTGTGTGAATCATTTGTCCTTGTTAATTATTCCTTGTGACTCGTTGTGTGAACCATTTGTCCTAGTTCATTATTCATTATGACTCGTTGTGTGAATTATTTGTCCTTGTTCATTAATCCCTTTGACCCGTTGTGTAAAACATTTGTTCTAGTTAATTAATCCTTGAGACTCGTGTACCATTTGTCCTTGTTCATTAGTCATTGTGATTCGTTATGTAAATCATTTGTTCTAGTTCATTAGTCATTGTGACTCGTTGTGTGAATCATTTGATTTAGTTCATTATTCATTATGACTCGTTGTGTGAATCATTTGTCCTTGTCCATTAGTTCCTTTGACTCGTTGTGTAAATCATTTGTCCTTGTTAATTAGTCCTTGTGTGAACCATTTGTCCTTGTTCATTCTTCCTTGTGACTCGTCGTGAACCATTTGTCCTTGTTCATTTGTCATTGTGACTCGTTGTGTAAATCATTTGTTCTAGTTCATTAGTCATTGTGACTCGTTGTGTGAATCATTTGTCCTTGTTAATTATTCCTTGTGACTCGTTGTGTGAACCATTTGTCCTTGTTCATTAGTCATTGAAACTCCTTGTATGAATCATTTGTTCTAGTTCATTGGTCATTGTGACTCGTTGTGTGAATCATTTGTCCTTGTTAATTATTCCTTGTGACTCGTTGTGTGAACCATTTGTCCTAGTTCATTATTCATTATGACTCGTTGTGTGAATTATTTGTCCTTGTTCATTAGTCCCTTTGACTCGTTGTGTAAAGCATTTGTCCTTGTTAATTAGTCCTTGTGATTTGTTGTGTGAACTATTTGTCCTTGTTCATTTGTCATTGAAACTCCTTGTATGAATCATTTGTTCTAGTTCATTAGTCATTGTGACTCGTTGTGTGAATCATTTGTCCTTGTTAATTATTCCTTGTGACTCGTTGTGTGAACCATTTGTCCTAGTTCATTATTCATTATGACTCGTTGTGTGAATTATTTGTCCTTGTTCATTAATCCCTTTGACTCGTTGTGTAAAACATTTGTCCTAGTTAATTAATCCTTGTGACTCGTGTACCATTTGTCCTTGTTCATTAGTCATTGTGATTCGTTATGTAAATCATTTGTTCTAGTTCATTAGTCATTGTGACTCGTTGTGTGAATCATTTGATTTAGTTCATTATTCATTATGACTCGTTGTGTGAATCATTTGTCCTTGT
Source organism: Silene latifolia (assembly GCF_048544455.1). Taxonomy (NCBI): domain Eukaryota; kingdom Viridiplantae; phylum Streptophyta; class Magnoliopsida; order Caryophyllales; family Caryophyllaceae; genus Silene; species Silene latifolia. The sequence goes on along the minus strand of NW_027413131.1, from coordinate 362,108 downwards.
CCATTAGTTCCTTTGACTCGTTGTGTAAATCATTTGTCCTTGTTAATTAGTCCTTGTGTGAACCATTAGTCCTTGTTCATTCGTCCTTGTGACTCGTTGTGAACCATTTGTCCTTGTTCATTTGTCATTGTGACTCGTTGTGTAAATCATTTGTTCTAGTTCATTAGTCATTGTGACTCGTTGTGTGAATCATTTGTCCTTGTTAATTATTCCTTGTGACTCGTTGTGTGAACCATTTGTCCTTGTTCATTAGTCATTGAAACTCCTTGTATGAATCATTTGTTCTAGTTCATTGGTCATTGTGACTCGTTGTGTGAATCATTTGTCCTTGTTAATTATTCCTTGTGACTCGTTGTGTGAACCATTTGTCCTAGTTCATTATTCATTATGACTCGTTGTGTGAATTATTTGTCCTTGTTCATTAGTCCCTTTGACTCATTGTGTAAAACATTTGTCCTTGTTAATTAATCCTTGTGACTCGTTGTGAACCATTTGTCCTTGTTCATTAGTCATTGTGACTCGTTTTGTAAATCATTTGTTCTAGTTCATTAGTCATTGTAACTCGTTGTGTGAATCATTTGTCTTAGTTCATTATTCATTATGACTCGTTGTGTGAATCATTTGTCCTTGTCCATTAGTCCCTTTGACTCGTTGCGTAAATCATTTGTCCTTGTTAATTAATTAGTCCTTGTGACTCTTTGTGTGAACCATTTGTCCTTGTTCATTCGTCCTTGTGACTCGTTGTGAACCATTTGTCCTTGTTCATTAGTCATTGTGACTCGCTGGGTAAATCATTTGTTCTATTTTATTAGTCCTTATGACTCGTTTTGTGAACCATTTGTGCTTGTTCATTAGTCCTTGTGACTCGTTGTGTGAACCATTTGTTCTTTTTCATTAGTCCTTGTGACTCATTGTGTGAATCATTTGTCCTTGTTCATTAGTCCTTGTGACTCGTTGTGTGAACCATTTGTCCTTGTTCATTATTCATTGTGACTCCTTGTGTGAATCATTTGTTCTAGTTCATTAGTCATTGTGACTCGTTGTGTGAATCATTTGTCCTAGTTCATTATTCATTATGACTCGTTGTGTGAATTATTTGTCCTTATTCATTAGTCCCTTTGACTCGTTGTGTAAAGCATTTGTCCTTGTTAATTAGTCCTTGTGATTCGTTGTGTGAACCATTTGTCCTTGTTCATTAGTCATTGAAACTACATGTATGAATCATTTGTTCTAGTTCATTAGTCATTGTGACTCGTTGTGTGAATCATTTGTCCTTGTTAATTATTCCTTATGACTCGTTGTGTGAACCATTTGTCCTAGTTCATTATTCATTATGACTCGTTGTGTGATTTATTTGTCCTTGTTCATTAGTCCCTTTGATTCGTTGTGTAAAGCATTTGTCCTTGTTAATTAGTCCTTGTGATTCGTTGTGTGAACCATTTGTCCTTGTTCATTAGTCATTGAAACTCCTTGTATGAATCAATTTTTCTAGTTCATTAGTCATTGTGACTCGTTGTGTGAATCATTTGTCCTTGTTAATTATTCCTTATGACTCGTTGTGTGAACCCTTTGTCCTAGTTCATTATTCATTATGACTCGTTGTGTGAATTATTTGTCCTTGTTCATTAGTCCCTTTGACTCGTTGTGTAAAGCATTTATCCTTGTTAATTAATCCTTGTGATTCGTTGTGTGAACCATTTGTCCTTGTTCATTAGTCATTGAAACTCCTTGTATGAATCATTTGTTCTAGTTCATTAGTCATTGTGACTCGTTGTGTGAATCATTTGTCCTTTTTAATTATTCCTTGTGACTCGTTGTGTGAACCATTTGTCCTAGTTCATTATTCATTATGACTCGTTGTGTGAATTATTCGTCCTTGGTCATTAGTCCCTTTGACTCGTTGTGTAAAACATTTGTTCTAGTTAATTAATCCTTGAGACTCGTGTACCATTTGTCCTTGTTCATTAGTCATTGTGATTCGTTATGTAAATCATTTGTTCTAGTTCATTAGTCATTGTGACTCGTTGTGTGAATCATTTGATTTAGTTCATTATTCATTATGACTCGTTGTGTGAATCATTTGTCCTTGTCCATTAGTTCCTTTGACTTGTTGTGTAAATCATTTGTCCTTGTTAATTAGTCCTTGTGTGAACCATTTGTCCTTGTTCATTCGTCCTTGTGACTCGTCGTGAACCATTTGTCCTTGTTCATTTGTCATTGTGACTCGTTGTGTAAATCATTTGTTCTAGTTCATTAGTCATTGTGACTCGTTGTGTGAATCATTTGTCCTTGTTAATTATTCCTTGTGACTCGTTGTGTGAACCATTTGTCCTTGTTCATTAGTCATTGAAACTCCTTGTATGAATCATTTGTTCTAGTTCATTGGTCATTGTGACTCGTTGTGTGAATCATTTGTCCTTGTTAATTATTCCTTGTGACTCGTTGTGTGAACCATTTGTCCTAGTTCATTATTCATTATGACTCGTTGTGTGAATTATTTGTCCTTGTTCATTAGTCCCTTTGACTCGTTGTGTAAAACATTTGTCCTTGTTAATTAATCCTTGTGACTCGTTGTGAACCATTTGTCCTTGTTCATTAGTCATTGTGACTCGTTTTGTAAATCATTTGTTCTAGTTCATTAGTCATTGTAACTCGTTGTGTGAATCATTTGTCTTAGTTCATTATTCATTATGACTCGTTGTGTGAATCATTTGTCCTTGTCCATTAGTCCCTTTGACTCGTTGTGTAAATCATTTGTCCTTGTTAATTAGTCCTTGTGACTCTTTGTGTGAACCATTTGTCCTTGTTCATTCGTCCTTGTGACTCGGTGTGAACCATTTGTCCTTGTTCATTAGTCATTGTGACTCATTGGGTAAATCATTTGTTCTATTTTATTAGTCCTTATGACTCGTTGTGTGAACCATTTGTGCTTGTTCATTAGTCCTTGTGACTCGTTGTGTGAACCATTTGTTCTTTTTCATTAGTCCTTGTGACTCATTGTGTGAATCATTTGTCCTTGTTCATTAGTCCTTGTGACTCGTTGTGTGAACCATTTGTCCTTGTTCATTATTCATTGTGACTCCTTGTGTGAATCATTTGTTCTAGTTCATTAGTCATTGTGACTCGTTGTGTGAATCATTTGTCCTAGTTCATTATTCATTATGACTCGTTGTGTGAATTATTTGTCCTTATTCATTAGTCCCTTTGACTCGTTGTGTAAAGCATTTGTCCTTGTTAATTAGTCCTTGTGATTCGTTGTGTGAACCATTTGTCCTTGTTCATTAGTCATTGAAACTACATGTATGAATCATTTGTTCCAGTTCATTAGTCATTGTGACTCGTTGTGTGAATCATTTGTCCTTGTTAATTATTCCTTATGACTCGTTGTGTGAACCATTTGTCCTAGTTCATTATTCATTATGACTCGTTGTGTGATTTATTTGTCCTTGTTCATTAGTCCCTTTGATTCGTTGTGTAAAGCATTTGTCCTTGTTAATTAGTCCTTGTGATTCGTTGTGTGAACCATTTGTCCTTGTTCATTAGTCATTGAAACTCCTTGTATGAATCAATTTTTCTAGTTCATTAGTCATTGTGACTCGTTGTGTGAATCATTTGTCCTTGTTAATTATTCCTTATGACTCGTTGTGTGAACCCTTTGTCCTAGTTCATTATTCATTATGACTCGTTGTGTGAATTATTTGTCCTTGTTCATTAGTCCCTTTGACTCGTTGTGTAAAGCATTTGTCCTTGTTAATTAATCCTTGTGATTCGTTGTGTGAACCATTTGTCCTTGTTCATTAGTCATTGAAACTCCTTGTATGAATCATTTGTTCTAGTTCATTAGTCATTGTGACTCGTTGTGTGAATCATTTGTCCTTGTTAATTATTCCTTGTGACTCGTTGTGTGAACCATTTGTCCTAGTTCATTATTCATTATGACTCGTTGTGTGAATTATTCGTCCTTGTTCATTAGTCCCTTTGACTCGTTGTGTAAAACATTTGTCCTAGTTAATTAATCCTTGTGACTCGTGTACCATTTGTCCTTGTTCATTAGTCATTGTGATTCGTTATGTAAATCATTTGTTCTAGTTCATTAGTCAATGTGACTCGTTGTGTGAATCATTTGATTTATTTCATTATTCATTATGACTCGTTGTGTGAATCATTTGTCCTTGTCCATTAGTTCCTTTGACTCGTTGTGTAAATCATTTGTCCTTGTTAATTAGTCCTTGTGTGAACCATTTGTCCTTGTTCATTCGTCCTTGTGACTCGTTGTGAACCATTTGTCCTTGTTCATTTCTCATTGTGACTCGTTGTGTAAATCATTTGTTCTAGTTCATTAGTCATTGTGACTCGTTGTGTGAATCATTTGTCCTTGTTAATTATTCCTTGTGACTCGTTGTGTGAACCATTTGTCCTTGTTCATTAGTCATTGAAACTCCTTGTATGAATCATTTGTTCTAGTTCATTAGTCATTGTGACTCGTTGTGTGAATCATTTGTCCTTGTTAATTATTCCTTGTGACTCGTTGTGTGAACCATTTGTCCTAGTTCATTATTCATTATGACTCATTGTGTGAATTATTTGTCCTTGTTCATTAGTCCCTTTGACTCGTTGTGTAAAACATTTGTCCTTGTTAATTAATCGTTGTGACTCGTTGTGAACCATTTGTCCTTGTTCATTAGTCATTGTGACTCGTTTTGTAAATCATTTGTTCTTTCATTAGTCATTGTAACTCGTTGTGTGAATCATTTGTCTTAGTTCATTATTTATTATGACTCGTTGTGTGAATCAATTGTCCTTGTCCATTAGTCCCTCTGACTCGTTGTGTAAATCATTTGTCCTTGTTAATAAGTCCTTGTGACTCTTTGTGTGAACCATTTGTCCTGGTTCATTCGTTCTTGTGACTCGTTGTGAACCATTTGTCCTTGTTCATTAGTCATTGTGACTCGTTGGGTAAATCATTTGTTCTAGTTTATTAGTCCCTGTTCGGGTGTAATTCCGGAGCAGTTATATGTTACCACCCGTGCTTGTAGAATGACGTCTTTAGTTGAATCCTCCTTGCGGTCTCCTGAAACGATGAACAAGCGAGGGCTCGGCTTTGGGCCGAGCGAACTCACTCCGACGCTCAAGTCAGTAACTTAGAGAGGTAAGTGGTTGTTTCTTGGCAAAGTACGTATTGTAGAGAGATAAGGAAGATATTACCAGATAAATAGTGATTCTTTGGTTCAGTTGTGGATCCTTTCCCCAATGATAGTTAAGGAGTATTTATAGACTTTCACCTTTTGTCACGTAGTGGCCAAGTGGCCAAGTGGCTAGCAGGTGGAAAGACTGATCTACCCCTCGGCCGAGGGACCTATGGCAGGCCGGCGGGCCCTATTGACCCACCGCCGAGGGGTCTTGGATATGAGTTCGCGGATGTGTGCCCCGGCTGGCTGGTTGCCCCGGCCGGGACCCATCCGACAGCCGACGAGCCTCGTCGGCTTAAGGGCTGTCTAAGCCGTTGACTTGCTTGTGGATATCTTTGACCTTGCTCAATATGTTGACTTGGTCGGAGGGTGCGAATATGCCCCATCAATTTGCCCCCGGCGTAGTCTATGCCGTGGTATGGGCTCCGATGTATACCGAGCGTATATTCTGCAAGTGAAAATTTACGCACCTTGGCTTCTTCTTCCCGACATGGCTCGCTTAGGCCGTACCATATCCCCCTCCACATGGATGTGTAATGGACGTCCGATGTGGAAAAAGGCAATGACGCTGGTGAGACCAAAGGTAGAGAGTGCCGGTTGTTTCGATTGCCCCTGGCTTCTGCTTTACGGCTTGGCGAGGTCTTTACCCCATTTTTCGAGTTTTCTTGCGCTAGTAGTTGAGCGTCTTAGCGTAAACGTTTTCACTTTGCCTCGGCTTGGCGAGGTCTTTTCTCGTCTTCTCACGTTATTAATTGAGCGCCTCTTTTGTTTCGCCTCGGCCTAGCCGAGGCGATCTAAGTGCGTATCTCAACTGTTTAACGTTCTAAGGAATGTTGATTGCTTTTGCGAGTATCAATTTGTCTTTGGTAGTGATCGCCATGGCGTCTACCTCCTGGGGTGACGACGGCGCACCTTACGAATGATGACTGCCGTGGCGTCTACCACTTGGAGTGGCTAGCTGCGGCGTCTACCTCGTGGGGTGGCTAGTAGCGTCTACTACTTGGGGTGACTGCGACGGTGCTTGCTTCTTGATGATGATCTGCCGTGGCGTCTACCACTTGGAGTGATTAGCTTTGCGCGTCTACCTCTTGGGGTGACTGCCGTAGCGTCTACTACTTGGGGTGACTACGACGGCGCTTGCTTCTTGATGAGGGCTCGCCGTGGCGTCTACCACTTGGAGTGACTGCTGCGGCGTCTACCTCTTGGGGTGATCGCCGTAGCGTCTACTACTTGGGGTGACTGCGACGGCGCTTGCTTCTTGATGATGACTGCCGTGGCGTCTACCACTTGGAGTGACTGCTGCGGCGTCTACCTCTTGGGGTGACTGCCGTAGCGTCTACTACTTGGGGTGACTGCGACGGCGCTTGCTTCTTGATGATGACTGCCGCTCTTGTCGGTATGACAGTGTGAGCCGGTACCTGTTTCTGATAGTGACTTTTTGGGGAATGAACACTTTGATGGAGAACTTGGACGATTCCTCATTAGATATAAACACGTGTCGGGGTACCCACAGTTGTCTTGGGCACCTTCGACACTTTACAAGATACTCTCTGAGATCGTCAGTGTTCTAACGGCTTAAGGAAGGCACACCTTCCTAGTTAGCCGTCAGTTGCATCCATGGGGTCGCCCTCCTGTTGTAAGGATGGGCTTTTCCCCCTCTCTGACTTCTTTGCCGCTTTAAGGGATTGCAAGTTGCATCCTCTGGCGGATATCTGGACGTTGACCACCTCGTCCTTCTCGTCCTTGGAGACGAGCTTATGCGCTTCCCCCCGGTCCGAGGCATACATCAGTGTCAGGGCCCGTATGGACATCACTGTGTCGGCCTCGCTCAGAGTGACTCGGCCGATAAGAACGTTGTAGGCGGACGAGCCGTCAATGACCACGAACTCAGCTAGGACATTCTTAGCCGCAATCCCTTCGCCGAACATCACCTAGGCGGTGATCCCGATTGACCCCGGGGTACTAGTCCGCCCGGAGAAGCTGTACGGTGGGTGGTGCAAGGGCTTAGGTCCTTGACTTTCGGCCGAGGTTGAGGAAGCATTCCCTGAACATGATGTTCGTGTAGGCGCCCGTGTCAATCAGGCACCTCTTGACCAGGTGGTCGGAGATGTCCAAGTGGACTATGAGTGGGTCGCTGTGAGGAGCGATGACTCCCTCGTAGTCCTTCTTCCCAATAGTCATATCGGGGATGTTGGAAGCGGGGACCGCTGTTTTGGACACAAAGTTGATGGCCTGATACAGCTCGTTTAGGTGCCGTTTGTGCCCATGAGCGGACCCACCGTTCTCGTTGCCCCCGATGACAACATGGATCACTCCTATCCGTTCAAAGACGGATTTCTTATTTGAACCGCCGGCCTCAGTCTTTTGGCCTTTGGCAACATACTTGCCGAGGCTCCCCTTCCGGATTAGCTCTTCAATGGCATTCTTCAGATGCCGGCAGTTGTCAGTAAGGTGACCGGTGTGGCCGTGGTACTCACAGTACTGGCTCGTGTCACCGTCTCCCTTCGGCTTGGGAGGCCTTTCCCATTTCTGGCCCTCGCCCTTGCTCAGGGCGAAGACCTCGGCGGCAGACACAACCAAGGGGGTGTGATCACGGTACCGCCTTTGGTGGTATGTTCCCGAACTCCCCCCGGCGCCCGCCGAGCTCGCTTCGGCGGTTTATCGACCGTGACCTATTATTGTCACGGCGTCTTTCATCCGGGTTGTCCTCCCGGTGGCTCTTCTTCTCTGAGTGCCCAGCTTCGCTGTGGCCGACCCAGGTCTTGTGATAGTCCTCTACCTTGATGGCTTGATCGGCCATCTTCCTGGCGGCGTCTAAGCCCAGGCCTCCGGACTTGATGAGCTCGTTTTTTAAGTCTCCCCTTGGGAGGCCTTTCATCAGCGCGAAGGCCGCCAGCTCGGGATTAATCTCCCGAATTTGCTGAACCTTGGCATCGAACCTCTTCACATAGCTTCGTAGAGACTCGCCCCCCTCCTGCCTAATAGTTAGGAGGTCCGACGTCTCCACGGCCTTCCTCTTATTGCAAGAGTATTGGGCTAGGAAGGCGTCCCTTAGGTCGGCGTAACAGTATACCGAGCCGTCGGGCAGCCCTTTGTACCAACTCTGAGCCATCCCATGCAAGGTCGTTGGGAAGACTCGGCACCAGACTTCATCGGGTTGTTCCCACACCGACATGTACGACTCAAAGGCCTCGGCATGGTCGGTGGGGTCGCTATCCCCTTTGTAAGTGAACGCCGGCAATTTTAATTTGGTTGGCACGGCGGTGTCGGGACATAGGCACCGAGGGGGCATGTCGACCACGTGTCGAATGACACGCGGCGATCGGCTCCTCGCATTCCTAGTCCGGCCCCTCTCCTGTGTCGGGTGGGGCTTCTCCTCCGACTATGGTAAGTCGGGCTTCTTCTCCGACTCGACGAGTCGGACTTCTTCACTCCTCGAGGCGGGCCTCGTCGGTGCCGCGGCGCCGCTGTCCTCCGCGGGTGCGGGAGGAGCTTAGGTCTACCACTGGCACGCTGGGCTCCTCCGGCGTCTTAACGGGGCCAACTTCTTCCAGTGCTCCATTCAAGTCTCTTGGAGTCACGTTAAGGCCCCGGTCTCTGGACGGGTTCCGCCGCTCTTTCGGTGTGACGGTGTGGCCGACGTACTACTAATGAGGTCCGGGAGTAGCTTCGGTTTTGCTACATCAACCACATGTCCCATGATGGTGACCTGGTTGGCGAGCGTGGCGTATCTGGTATTATTGGCATCCCGTACTCGGGTGAATTACCCGACCGGTGGAGGGGCTGTGACTCCGAGTTGTGGACGCCAGTATCATCTCGGCGAGAACTCGGTTTCGTCAGTTACGAATACCTCTTGTTGTTTTGACATCTTCTTAGCTTTTTTGGGTGGGTTTTTGTTTTGTTTTTTTTTTCTTTTGTTTGGGAATGAATGTGACTAGCTTCTAGTATCTTTCCCCACAGACGGCGCCAATTGTTCCGGGTGTAATTCCAGAGCAGTTATATGTTACCACCCGTGCTTGTAGAATGACGTCTTTAGTTGAATCCTCCTTGCGGTCTCCTGAAACGATGAACAAATCCGAGAGCTCGGCTTTGGGCCGAGCGAACTCACTCCGACGCTCAAGTCGAAGAATTTAGAGAGGTAAGTGGTTGTTTCTTGGCAAAGTACGTATTGTAGAGAGATAAGGAAGATATTACCAGATAAATAGTGATTCTTAGGTTAAGTTGTGGATCCTTTCCCCAATGATAGTTGAGGAGTATTTATAGACTTTCACTTTTTGTCACGTAGTGGCCAAGTGGCCAAGTGGCTAGCAGGTGGAAAGACTGATCTACCCCTCGGCCGAGGGACCTATGGCAGGCCGGCGGGCCCAGTTGACCCACCGCCGAGGGGTCTTGGATATGAGTTCGCGGATGTGTGCCCCGGTGGTGGTTGCCCCGGCCGGACCCATCCGACAGTAGCCGACAGCCTCGTCGGCTTAAAGGGCATCTAAGCCGTTGACTTGCTGTGGATATCTTTGACCTTGCTCAATATGTTGACTTGGTCAGAGGGTGCAGAATATGCCCCATCAAGTCCTTATGACTCGTTGTGTGAACCATTTGTTCTTGTTCATTAGTCCTTGTGACTCGTTGTGTGAACCATTTGCTCTTTTTCATTAGTCCTTGTGACTCGTTGTGTGAATCATTTGTCCTTGTTCATTAGTCCTTGTGACTCGTTGTGTGAACCATTTGTCCTTGTTCATTAGTCATTGTGACTCCTTGTGTGAATCATTTGTTCTAGTTCATTAGTCATTGTGACTCGTTGTGTGAATCATTTGTCCGAGTTCACTATTCATTATGACTCGTTGTGTGAATTATTTGTCCTTGTTCATTAGTCCCTTTGACTCGTTGTGTAAAGCATTTGTCCTTGTTAATTACTCCTTGTGATTCGTTGTGTGAACCATTTGTCCTTGTTCATTAGTCATTGAAACTACTTGTATGAATCATTTTTTCTAGTTCATTAGTCATTGTGACTCGTTGTGTGAATCATTTGTCCATGTTAATTATTCCTTATGACTCGTTGTGTGAACCATTTGTCCTAGTTCATTATTCATTATGACTCGTTGTGTGAATTATTTGTCCTTGTTCATTAGTCCCTTTGACTCGTTGTGTAAAGCATTTGTCCTTGTTAATTAGTCCTTGTGATTCGTAGTGTGAACCGTTTGTCTTTGTTCATTAGTCATTGAAACTCCTTGTATGAATCATTTGTTCTAGTTCATTAGTCATTGTGACTCGTTGTGTGAATCATTTGTCCTTGTTAATTATTCCTTGTGACTCGTTGTGTGAACCATTTCTCCTAGTTCATTATTCAGTATGACTCATTGTGTGAATTATTTGTCCTTGTTCATTAGTCCCTTTGACTCGTTGTGTATTACATTTGTCCTAGTTAATTAATCCTTGTGACTCGTGTACCATTTGTCCTTGTTCATTAGTCATTGTGACTTGTTTTGTAAATCATTTGTTCTAATTCATTAGTCATTGTGACTCGTTGTGTGAATCATTTGATTTAGTTCATTATTCATTATGACTCGTTGTGTGAATCATTTGTCTGTGTCCATTAGTTCCTTTGACTCGTTGTGTAAATCATTTGTCCTTGTTAATTAGTCCTTGTGTGAACCATTTGTCCTTGTTCATCCGTCATTGTGAATCGTTGTGAAGCATTTGTCCTTGTTCATTTGTGATTGTGACTCGTTGTGTAAATCATTTTATCTAGTTCATTAGTCATTGTGACTCGTTATGTGAATTATTTGTCCTTGTTCATTAGTCCCTTTGACTCGTTGTGTGAATCATTTGTCCTTGTTAATTATTCCTTATGACTCGTTGTGTGAACCATTTGTCCTAGTTCATTATTCATTATGTCTCGTTGTGTGAATTATTTGTCCTTGTTCATTAGTCCCTTTGATTCGTTGTGTAAAGCATTTGTCCTTGTTAATTAGTCCTTGTGATTCGTTGTGTGAACCATTTGTCCTTGTTCATTAGTCATTTAAACTCCTTGTATGAATCAATTGTTCTAGTTCATTAGTCATTGTGACTCGTTGTGTGAATCATTTGTTTTAGTTCATTATTCATTATGACTCGTTGTGTGAACCATTTGTCCTTGTCCATTAGTCCCTTTCACTCGTTGTGCAAATCATTTGTCCTTGTTAATTAGTCCTTGTGACTCCTTGTGTGAACCATTTGTCCTTGTTCATTCGTCCTTGTGACTCATTGTGAACCATTTGTCCTTGTTCTTTAGTCATTGTGACTTGTTGTGTAAATCATTTGTTATAGATCATTAGTCCTTATGACTCGTTGTGTGAACCATTTGTTCTTGTTCATTAGTCCTTGTGACTCATTGTGTGAACCATTTGTTCTTTTTCATTAGTCCTTGTGACTCGTTGTGTGAATCATTTGTCCTTGTTCATTAGTCCTTGTGATTCGTTGTGTGAACCATTTGTCCTTGTTCATTAGTCATTGAAACTCCTTGTATGAATCAATTTTTCTAGTTCATTAGTCATTGTGACTCCTTGTGTGAATCATTTGTCCTTGTTAATTATTCCTTATGACTCGTTGTGTGAACCCTTTGTCCTAGTTCATTATTCATTATGACTCGTTGTGTGAATTATTTGTCCTTGTTCATTAGTCCCTTTGACTCGTTGTGTAAAGCATTTGTCCTTGTTAATTAATCCTTGTGATTCGTTGTGTGAACCATTTGTCCTTGTTCATTAGTCATTGTAACTCCTTGTATGAATCATTTGTTCTAGTTCATTATTCATTGTGACTCGTTGTGTGAATCATTTGTCCTTGTTAATTATTCCTTGTGACTCGTTGTGTGAACCGTTTGTCCTAGTTCATTATTCATTATGACTCGTTGTGTGAATTATTCGTCCTTGTTCATTAGTCCCTTTGACTCGTTGTGTAAAACATTTGTCCTAGTTAATTAATCCTTGTGACTCGTGTACCATTTGTCCTTGTTCATTAGTCATTGTGATTCGTTATGTAAATCATTTGTTCTAGTTCATTAGTCATTGTGACTCGTTGTGTGAATCATTTGATTTAGTTCGTTATTCATTATGACTCGTTGTGTGAATCATTTGTCCTTGTCCATTAGTTCCTTTGACTCGTTGTGTAAATCATTTTATCTAGTTCATTAGTCATTGTGACTCGTTATGTGAATTATTTGTCCTTGTTCATTAGTCCCTTTGACTCGTTGTGTGAATCATTTGTCCTTGTTAATTATTCCTTATGACTCGTTGTGTGAACCATTTGTCCTAGTTCATTATTCATTATGACTCGTTGTGTGAATTATTTGTCCTTGTTCATTAGTCCCTTTGATTCGTTGTGTAAAGCATTTGTCCTTGTTAATTAGTCCTTGTGATTCGTTGTGTGAACCATTTGTCCTTGTTCATTAGTCATTGAAACTCCTTGTATGAATCAATTGTTCTAGTTCATTAGTCATTGTGACTCGTTGTGTGAATCATTTGTTTTAGTTCATTATTAATTATGACTCGTTGTGTGAACCATTTGTCCTTGTCCATTAGTCCCTTTGACTCGTTGTGTAAATCATTTATCCTTGTTAATTAGTCCTTTTGACTCCTTGTGTGAACCATTTGTCCTTGTTCATTCGTCCTTGTGACTCATTGTGAACCATTTGTCCTTGTTCATTAGTCATTGTGACTTGTTGTGTAAATCATTTGTTATAGATCATTAGTCCTTATGACTCGTTGTGTGAACCATTTGTTCTTGTTCATTAGTCCTTGTGACTCATTGTGTGAACCATTTGTTTTTTTTTCATTAGTCCTTGTGACTCGTTGTGTGAATCATTTGTCCTTGTTCATTAGTCCTTGTGATTCGTTGTGTGAACCATTTGTCCTTGTTCATTAGTCATTGAAACTACATGTATGAATCATTTGTTCTAGTTCATTAGTCATTGTGACTCGTTGTGTGAATCATTTGTCCTTGTTAATTATTCCTTATGACTCGTTGTGTGAACCATTTGTCCTAGTTCATTATTCATTATGACTCGTTGTGTGAATTATTTGTCCTTGTTCATTAGTCCCTTTGATTCGTTGTGTAAAGCATTTGTCCTTGTTAATTAGTCCTTGTGATTCGTTGTGTGAACCATTTGTCCTTGTTCATTAGTCATTGAAACTCCTTGTATGAATCAATTGTTCTAGTTTATTAGTCATTGTGACTCGTTGTGTGAATCATTTGTCCTTTTTAATTATTCCTTATGACTCGTTGTGTGAACCCTTTGTCCTAGTTCATTATTCATTATGACTCGTTGTGTGAATTATTTGTCCTTGTTCATTAGTCCCTTTGACTCGTTGTGTAAAGCATTTGTCCTTGTTAATTAGTCCTTGTGATTCATTGTGTGAACCATTTGTCCTTGTTCATTAGTCATTGAAACTCCTTGTATGAATCATTTGTTCTAGTTCATTAGTCATTGTGACTCGTTGTGTTAATCATTTGTCCTTGTTAATTATTCCTTGTGACTCGTTGTGTGAACCATTTGTCCTAGTTCATTATTCATTATGACTCGTTGTGTGAATTATTTGTCCTTGTTCATTAGTCCCTTTGACTCGTTGTGTAAAACATTTGTCCTAGTTAATTAATCCTTGTGACTCGTGTACCATTTGTCCTTGTTCATTAGTCATTGTGATTCGTTATGTAAATCATTTGTTCTAGTTCATTAGTCATTGTGACTCGTTGTGTAAATCATTTGATTTAGTTCATTATTCATTATGACTCGTTGTGTGAATCATTTGTCCTTGTCCATTAGTTCATTTGACTCGTTGTGTAAATAATTTATCCTTGTTAATTAGTCCTTGTGTGAACCATTTGTCCTTGTTCATTTGTCCTAGTGACTCGTTGTGAACCATTTGTCCTTGTTCATTTGTCATTGTGACTCGTTCTGTAAATCATTTGTTCTAGTTCATTAGTCATTGTGACTCGTTGTGTGAATCATTTGTCCTTGTTAATTATTCCTTGTGAATCGTTGTGTGAACCATTTGTCCTTGTTCATTAGTCATTGAAACACCTTGTATGAATCATTTGTTCTAGTTCATTAGTCATTGTGACTCGTTGTGTGAATCATTTGTCCTTGTTAATTATTACTTGTGACTCGTTGTGTGTTCCATTTTTCCTAGTTCATTATTCATTATGACTCGTTGTGTGAATTATTTGTCCTTGTTCATTAGTCCCTTTGACTCGTTGTGTAAAACATTTGTCCTAGTTAATTAATCCTTGTGACTCGTGTACCATTTGTCCTTGTTCATTAGTCATTGTGATTTGTTATGTAAATCATTTGTTCTAGTTCATTAGTCAATGTGACTCATTGTGTGAATCATTTGATTTAGTTCATTATTCATTATGACTCGTTGTGTGAATCATTTGTCCTTGTCCATTAGTTCCTTTGACTCGTTGTGTAAATCATTTGTCCTTGTTAATTAGTCCTTGTGTGAACCATTTGTCCTTGTTCATTCGTCCTTGTGACTCGTTGTGAACCAATTGTCCTTGTTCATTAGTCCTTGTGACTCGTTGTGTAAACCATTTGTTCTTTTTCATTAGTCCTTGTCACTCGTTGTGTGAATCATTTGTCCTTGTTCATTAGTCCTTGTGACTCGTTGTGTGAACCATTTGTCCTTGTTCATTAGTCATTGTGACTCCTTATGTGAATCATTTGTTCTAGTTCATTAGTCATTGTGACTCGTTGTGTGTATCATTTGTCCTTGTTCATTAGTCATTGTGACTCCTTGTGTGAATCATTTGTTCTAGTTCATTAGTCATTGTGACTCGTTGTGTGAATCATTTGTCCTTGTTCATTATTCATTATGACTCGTTGTGTGTATTATTTGTCCTTGTTCATTAGTCCCTTTGATTCGTTGTGTAAAGCATTTGTCCTTGTTAATTAGTCCTTGTGATTCGTTGTGTGAACCATTTGTCCTTGTTCATTAGTCATTGAAACTCCTTGTATGAATCATTTGTTCTAGTTCATTAGTCATTGTGACTCGTTGTGTGAATCATTTGTCCTTGTTAATTATTCCTTATGACTCGTTGTGTGAACCCTTTGTCCTAGTTCATTATTCATTATGACTCGTTGTGTGAATTATTTGTCCTTGTTCATTAGTCCCTTTGACTCGTTGTGTAAAGCATTTGTCCTTGTTAATTAGTCCTTGTGATTCATTGTGTGAACCATTTGTCCTTGTTCATTAGTCATTGAAACTCCTTGTATGAATCATTTGTTCTAGTTCATTAGTCATTGTGACTCGTTGTGTTAATCATTTGTCCTTGTTAATTATTCCTTGTGACTCGTTGTGTGAACCATTTGTCCTAGTTCATTATTCATTATGACTCGTTGTGTGAATTATTTGTCCTTGTTCATTAGTCCCTTTGACTCGTTGTGTAAAACATTTGTCCTAGTTAATTAATCCTTGTGACTCGTGTACCATTTGTCCTTGTTCATTAGTCATTGTGATTCGTTATGTAAATCATTTGTTCTAGTTCATTAGTCATTGTGACTCGTTGTGTGAATCATTTGATTTAGTTCATTATTCATTATGACTCGTTGTGTGAATCATTTGTCCTTGTCCATTAGTTCCTTTGACTCGTTGTGTAAATCATTTATCCTTGTTAATTAGTCCTTGTGTGAACCATTTGTCCTTGTTCATTCGTCCTAGTGACTCGTTGTGAACCATTTGTCCTTGTTCATTAGTCATTGTGACTCGTTTCGTAAATCATTTGTTCTAGTTCATTAGTCATTGTGACTCGTTGTGTGAATCATTTGTCCTTGTTAATTATTCCTTGTGAATCGTTGTGTGAACCATTTGTCCTTGTTCATTAGTCATTGAAACACCTTGTATGAATCATTTGTTCTAGTTCATTAGTCATTGTGACTCGTTGTGTGAATCATTTGTCCTTGTTAATTATTACTTGTGACTCGTTGTGTGTTCCATTTTTCCTAGTTCATTATTCATTATGACTCGTTGTGTGAATTATTTGTCCTTGTTCATTAGTCCCTTTGACTCGTTGTGTAAAACATTTGTCCTAGTTAATTAATCCTTGTGACTCGTGTACCATTTGTCCTTGTTCATTAGTCATTGTGATTTGTTATGTAAATCATTTGTTCTAGTTCATTAGTCAATGTGACTCATTGTGTGAATCATTTGATTTAGTTCATTATTCATTATGACTCGTTGTGTGAATCATTTGTCCTTGTCCATTAGTTCCTTTGACTCGTTGTGTAAATCATTTGTCCTTGTTAATTAGTCCTTGTGTGAACCATTTGTCCTTGTTCATTCGTCCTTGTGACTCGTTGTGAACCAATTGTCCTTGTTCATTAGTCCTTGTGACTCGTTGTGTGAACCATTTGTTCTTTTTCATTAGTCCTTGTCACTCGTTGTGTGAATCATTTGTCCTTGTTCATTAGTCCTTGTGACTCGTTGTGTGAACCATTTGTCCTTGTTCATTAGTCATTGTGACTCCTTGTGTGAATCATTTGTTCTAGTTCATTAGTCATTGTGACTCGTTGTGTGAATCATTTGTCCTTGTTCATTAGTAATTGTGACTCCTTGTGTGAATCATTTGTTCTAGTTCATTAGTCATTGTGACTCGTTGTGTGAATCATTTGTCCTTGTTCATTATTCATTATGACTCGTTGTGTGTATTATTTGTCCTTGTTCAATAGTCCCTTTGATTCGTTGTGTAAAGCATTTGTCCTTGTTAATTAGTCCTTGTGATTCGTTGTGTGAACCATTTGTCCTTGTTCATTAGTCATTGAAACTCCTTGTATGAATCATTTGTTCTAGTTCATTAGTCATTGTGACTCGTTGTGTGAATCATTTGTCCTTGTTAATTATTCCTTATGACTCGTTGTGTGAACCCTTTGTCCTAGTTCATTATTCATTATGACTCGTGTGAATTATTTGTCCTTGTTAATTAGTCCCTTTGACTCGTTGTGTAAAGCATTTATCCTTGTTAATTAGTCCTTGTGATTCGTTGTGTGAACCATTTGTCCTTGTTCATTAGTCATTGAAACTCCTTGTATGAATCATTTGTTCTAGTTCATTAGTCATTGTGACTCGTTGTGTGAATCAATTGTCCTTGTTCATTATTCCTTGTGACTCGTTGTGAGAACCATTTGTCCTAGTTCATTATTCATTATGACTCGTTGTGTGAATTATTTGTCCTTGTTCATTAGTCCCTTTGACTCGTTGTGTAAAACATTTGTCCTAGTTAATTTATCCTTGTGACTCGTGTACCATTTGTCCTTGTTCATTAGTCATTGTGATTCGTTATGTAAATCATTTGTTCTAGTTCATTAGTCATTGTGACTCGTTGTGTGAATCATTTGATTTAGTTCATTATTCATTATGACTCGTTGTGTGAATCATTTGTCCTTGTCCATTAGTTCCTTTGACTCGTTGTGTAAATCATTTGTCCTTGTTAATTAGTCCTTGTGTGAACCATTTGTCCTTGTTCATTCGTCCTTGTGACTCGTTGTGAACCATTTGTCCTTGTTCATTTGTCATTGTGACTCGTTGTGTAAATCATTTGTTCTAGTTCATTAGTCATTGTGACTCGTTGTGTGAATCATTTGTCCTTGTTAATTATTCCTTGTGAATCGTTGTGTGAACCATTTGTCCTTGTTCATTAGTCATTGAAACTCCTTGTATGAATCATTTGTTCTAGTTCATTAGTCATTGTGACTCGTTGTGTTAATCATTTGTCCTTGTTAATTATTCCTTGTGACTCGTTGTGTGAACCATTTGTCCTAGTTCATTATTCATTATGACTCGTTGTGTGAATTATTTGTCCTTGTTCATTAGTCCCTTTGACTCGTTGTGTAAAACATTTGTCCTAGTTAATTAATCCTTGTGACTCGTGTACCATTTGTCCTTGTTCATTAGTCATTGTGATTCGTTATGTAAATCATTTGCTCTAGTTCATTAGTCATTGTGACTCGTTGTGTGAATCATTTGATTTAGTTCATTATTCATTATGACTCGTTGTGTGAATCATTTGTCCTTGTCCATTAGTTCCTTTGACTCATTGTGTAAATCATTTATCCTTGTTAATTAGTCCTTGTGTGAACCATTTGTCCTTGTTCATTCGTCCTAGTGACTCGTTGTGAACCATTTGTCCTTGTTCATTTGTCATTGTGACTCGTTCTGTAAATCATTTGTTCTAGTTCATTAGTCATTGTGACTCGTTGTGTGAATCATTTGTCCTTGTTAATTATTCCTTGTGAATCGTTGTGTGAACCATTTGTCCTTGTTCATTAGTCATTGAAACACCTTGTATGAATCATTTGTTCTAGTTCATTAGTCATTGTGACTCGTTGTGTGAATCATTTGTCCTTGTTAATTATTCCTTATGACTCGTTGTGTGAACCCTTTGTCCTAGTTCATTATTCATTATGACTCGTGTGAATTATTTGTCCTTGTTCATTAGTCCCTTTGACTCGTTGTGTAATGCATTTGTCCTTGTTAATTAGTCCTTGTGATTCGTTGTGTGAACCATTTGTCATTGTTCATTAGTCATTGAAACTCCTTATATGAATCATTTGTTCTAGTTCATTAGTCATTGTGACTCGTTGTGTGAATCAATTGTCCTTGTTAATTATTCCTTGTGACTCGTTGTGAGAACCATTTGTCCTAGTTAATTATTCATTATGACTTGTTGTGTGAATTATTTGTCCTTGTTCATTAGTCCCTTTGACTCGTTGTGTAAAACATTTGTCTTAGTTAATTAATCCTTGTGACTCGTGTACCATTTGTCCTTGTTCATTAGTCATTGTGATTCGTTATGTAAATCATTTGTTCTAGTTCATTAGTCATTGTGACTCGTTCTGTGAATCATTTAATTTAGTTCATTATTCATTATGACTCGTTGTGTGAATCATTTGTCCTTGTCCATTAGTTCCTTTGACTCGTTGTGTAAATCATTTGTCCTTGTTAAATAGTCCTTGTGTGAACCATTTGTCCTTGTTCATTCGTCCTTGTGACTCGTTGCGAACCATTTGTCCATGTTCATTTGTCATTGTGACTCGTTGTGTAAATCATTTGTTCTAGTTCATTAGTCATTGTGACTCGTTGTGTGAATCATTTGTCCTTGTTAATTATTCCTTGTGACTCGTTGTGTGAACCATTTGTCCTAGTTCATTATTCATTATGACTCGTTGTGTGAATTATTTGTCCTTGTTCATTAGTCCCTTTGACTCGTTGTGTAAAACATTTGTCCTTGTTAATTAATCTTTGTGACTCGTAGTGAACCATTTGTCCTTGTTCATTAATCATTGTGACTCGTTAAGTAAATCATTTGTTCTAGTTCATTAGTCATTGTAACTCGTTGTGTGAATCATTTGTCTTAGTTCATTATTCATTATGACTCGTGTGAATCATTTGTCCTTGTCCATTAGTCCCTTTGACTCGTTGTGTAAATCATTTGTCCTTGTTAATTAGTCCTTGTGACTCTTTGTGTGAACCATTTGTCCTTGTTCATTCGTCCTTGTGACTCGTTGTGAACCATTTGTCCTTGTTCATTAGTCATTGTGACTCGCTGGGTAAATCATTTGTTCTATTTTATTAGTCCTTATGACTCGTTGTGTGAACCATTTGTTCTTTTTCATTAGTCCTTGTGGCTCATTGTGTGAATCATTTGTCCTTGTTCATTAGTCCTTGTGACTCGTTGTGTGAACCATTTGTCCTTGTTCATTATTCATTGTGACTCCTTGTGTGAATCATTTGTTGTAGTTCATTAGTCATTGTGACTCGTTGTGTGAATCATTTGTCCTAGTTCATTATTCATTATGACTCGTTTTGTGAATTATTTGTCCTTGTTCATTAGTCCCTTTGACTCGTTGTGTAAAGCATTTGTCCTTGTTAATTAGTCCTTGTGATTCGTTGTGTGAACCATTTGTCCTTGTTCATTAGTCATTGAAACTACATGTATGAATCATTTGTTCTAGTTTATTAGTCATTGTGACTCGTTGTGTGAATCATTTGTCCTTGTTAATTATTCCTTATGACTCGTTGTGTGAACCATTTGTCCTAGTTCATTATTCATTATGACTCGTTGTGTGAATTATTTGTCCTTGTTCATTAGTCCCTTTGATTCGTTGTGTAAAGCATTTGTCCTTGTTAATTAGTCCTTGTGATTCGTTGTGTGAACCATTTGTCCTTGTTCATTAGTCATTGAAACTCTTTGTATGAATCAATTGTTCTAGTTCATTAGTCATTGTGACTCGTTGTGTGAATCATTTGTCCTTGTTAATTATTCCTTATGACTCGTTGTGTGAACCCTTTGTCCTAGTTCATTATTCATTATGACTCGTTGTGTGAATTATTTGTCCTTGTTCATTAGTCCCTTTGACTCGTTGTGTAAAGCATTTGTCCTTGTTAATTAGTCCTTGTGATTCGTTGTGTGAACCATTTGTCCTTGTTCATTAGTCATTGAAACTCCTTGTATGAATCATTTGTTCTAGTTCATTAGTCATTGTGACTAGTTGTGTGAATCATTTGTCCTTGTTAATTATTCCTTGTGACTCGTTGTGTGAACCATTTGTCCTAGTTCATTATTCATTATGACTCGTTGTGTGAATTATTTGTCCTTGTTCATTAGTCCCTTTGACTCGTTGTGTAAAACATTTGTCCTAGTTAATTAATCCTTGTGACTCGTGTACCATTTGTCCTTGTTCATTAGTCATTGTGATTTGTTATGTAAATCATTTGTTCTAGTTCATTAGTCAATGTGACTCGTTGTGTGAATCATTTGATTTAGTTCATTATTCATTACGACTCGTTGTGTGAATCATTTGTCCTTGTCCATTAGTTCCTTTGACTCGTTGTGTAAATCATTTGTCCTTGTTAATTAGTCCTTGTGTGAACCATTTGTCCTTGTTCATTCGTCCTTGTGACTCGTTGTGAACCAATTGTCCTTGTTCATTAGTCATTGTGACTCGTTGGGTAAATCATTTGTTCTAGTTTATTAGTCCTTATGACTCGTTGTGTGAACCATTTGTTCTTGTTCATTAGTCCTTGTGACTCGTTGTGTGAACCATTTGTTCTTTTTCATTAGTCCTTGTCACTCGTTGTGTGAATCATTTGTCCTTGTTCATTAGTCCTTGTGACTCGTTGTGTGAACCATTTGTCCTTGTTCATTAGTCATTGTGACTCCTTGTGTGAATCATTTGTTCTAGTTCATTAGTCATTGTGACTCGTTGTGTGAATCATTTGTCCTTGTTCATTAGTCATTGTGACTCCTTGTGTGAATCATTTGTTCTAGTTCATTAGTCATTGTGACTCGTTGTGTGAATCATTTGTCCTTGTTCATTATTCATTATGACTCGTTGTGTGTATTATTTGTCCTTGTTCATTAGTCCCTTTGATTCATTGTGTAAAGCATTTGTCCTTGTTAATTAGTCCTTGTGATTCGTTGTGTGAACCATTTGTCCTTGTTCATTAGTCATTGAAACTCCTTGTATGAATCATTTGTTCTAGTTCATTAGTCATTGTGACTCGTTGTGTGAATCATTTGTCCTTGTTAATTATTCCTTATGACTCGTTGTGTGAACCCTTTGTCCTAGTTCATTATTCATTATGACTCGTTGTGTGAATTATTTGTCCTTGTTCATTAGTCCCTTTGACTCGTTGTGTAAAGCATTTGTCCTTGTTAATTAGTCCTTGTGATTCGTTGTGTGAACCATTTGTCCTTGTTCATTAGTCATTGAAACTCCTTGTATGAATCATTTGTTCTAGTTCATTAGTCATTGTGACTCGTTGTGTGAATCATTTGTCCTTGTTAATTATTCCTTGTGACTCGTTGTGTGAACCATTTGTCCTAGTTCATTATTCATTATGACTCGTTGTGTGAATTATTTGTCCTTGTTCATTAGTCCCTTTGACTCGTTGTGTAAAACATTTGTCCTAGTTAATTAATCCTTGTGACTCGTGTACCATTTGTCCTTGTTCATTAGTCATTGTGATTTGTTATGTAAATCATTTGTTCTAGTTCATTAGTCAATGTGACTCGTTGTGTGAATCATTTGATTTAGTTCATTATTCATTATGACTCGTTGTGTGAATCATTTGTCCTTGTCCATTAGTTCCTTTGACTCGTTGTGTAAATCATTTGTCCTTGTTAATTAGTCCTTGTGTGAACCATTTGTCCTTGTTCATTCGTCCTTGTGACTCGTTGTGAACCAATTGTCCTTGTTCATTAGTCATTGTGACTCGTTGGGTAAATCATTTGTTCTAGTTTATTAGTCCTTATGACTCGTTGTGTGAACCATTTGTTCTTGTTCATTAGTCCTTGTGACTCGTTGTGTGAACCATTTGTTCTTTTTCATTAGTCCTTGTCACTCGTTGTGTGAATCATTTGTCCTTGTTCATTAGTCCTTGTGACTCGTTGTGTGAACCATTTGTCCTTGTTCATTAGTCATTGTGACTCCTTGTGTGAATCATTTGTTCTAGTTCATTAGTCATTGTGACTCGTTGTGTGAATCATTTGTCCTTGTTCATTAGTCATTGTGACTCCTTGTGTGAATCATTTGTTCTAGTTCATTAGTCATTGTGACTCGTTGTGTGAATCATTTGTCCTTGTTCATTATTCATTATGACTCGTTGTGTGTATTATTTGTCCTTGTTCATTAGTCCCTTTGATTCATTGTGTAAAGCATTTGTCCTTGTTAATTAGTCCTTGTGATTCGTTGTGTGAACCATTTGTCCTTGTTCATTAGTCATTGAAACTCCTTGTATGAATCATTTGTTCTAGTTCATTAGTCATTGTGACTCGTTGTGTGAATCATTTGTCCTTGTTAATTATTCCTTATGACTCGTTGTGTGAACCCTTTGTCCTAGTTCATTATTCATTATGACTCGTGTGAATTATTTGTCCTTGTTCATTAGTCCCTTTGACTCGTTGTGTAAAGCATTTGTCCTTGTTAATTAGTACTTGTGATTCGTTGTGTGAACCATTTGTCCTTGTTCATTAGTCATTGAAACTCCTTATATGAATCATTTGTTCTAGTTCATTAGTCATTGTGACTCGTTGTGTGAATCAATTGTCCTTGTTAATTATTCCTTGTGACTCGTTGTGAGAACCATTTGTCCTAGTTCATTATTCATTATGACTCGTTGTGTGAATTATTTGTCCTTGTTCATTAGTCCCTTTGACTCGTTGTGTAAAACATTTGTCTTAGTTAATTAATCCTTGTGACTCGTGTACCATTTGTCCTTGTTCATTAGTCATTCTGATTCGTTATGTAAATCATTTGTTCTAGTTCATTAGTCATTGTGACTCGTTCTGTGAATCATTTAATTTAGTTCATTATTCATTATGACTCGTTGTGTGAATCATTTGTCCTTGTCCATTAGTTCCTTTGACTCGTTGTGTAAATCATTTGTCCTTGTTAAATAGTCCTTGTGTGAACCATTTGTCCTTGTTCATTCGTCCTTGTGACTCGTTGTGAACCATTTGTCCTTGTTCATTTGTCATTGTGACTCGTTGTGTAAATCATTTGTTCTAGTTCATTAGTCATTGTGACTCGTTGTGTGAATCATTTGTCCTTGTTAATTATTCCTTGTGACTCGTTGTGTGAACCATTTGTCCTAGTTCATTATTCATTATCACTCGTTGTGTGAATTATTTGTCCTTGTTCATTAGTCCCTTTGACTCGTTGTGTAAAACATTTGTCCTTGTTAATTAATCTTTGTGACTCGTTGTGAACCATTTGTCCTTGTTCATTAATCATTGTGACTCGTTTTGTAAATCATTTGTTCTAGTTCATTAGTCATTGTAACTCGTTGTGTGAATCATTTGTCTTAGTTCATTATTCATTATGACTCGTTGTATGAATCATTTGACCTTGTCCATTAGTCCCTTTGACTCGTTGTGTAAATCATTTGTCCTTGTTAATTAGTCCTTGTGACTCTTTGTGTGAACCATTTGTCCTTGTTCATTCGTCGTTGTGACTCGTTGTGAACCATTTGTCCTTGTTCATTAGTCATTGTGACTCGCTGGGTAAATCATTTGTTCTATTTTATTAGTCCTTATGACTCGTTGTGTGAACCATTTGTGCTTGTTCATTAGTCCTTGTGACTCGTTGTGTGAACCATTTGTTCTTTTTCATTAGTCCTTGTGGCTCATTGTGTGAATCATTTGTCCTTGTTCATTAGTCCTTGTGACTCGTTGTGTGAACCATTTGTCCTTGTTCATTATTCATTGTGACTCCTTGTGTGAATCATTTGTTCTAGTTCATTAGTCATTGTGACTCGTTGTGTGAATCATTTGTCCTAGTTCATTATTCGTTATGACTCGTTGTGTGAATTATTTGTCCTTGTTCATTAGTCCCTTTGACTCGTTGTGTAAAGCATTTGTGCTTGTTAATTAGTCCTTGTGATTCGTTGTGTGAACCATTTGTCTTTGTTCATTAGTCATTGAAACTACATGTATGAATCATTTGTTCTAGGTCATTAGTCATTGTGACTCGTTGTGTGAATCATTTGTCCTTGTTAATTATTCCTTATGACTCGTTGTGTGAACCATTTGTCCTAGTTCATTATTCATTATGACTCGTTGTGTGAATTATTTGTCCTTGTTCATTAGTCCCTTTGATTCGTTGTGTAAAGCATTTGTCCTTGTTAATTAGTCCTTGTGATTCGTTGTGTGAACCATTTGTCCTTGTTCATTAGTCATTGAAACTCCTTGTATGAATCAATTGTTCTAGTTCATTAGTCATTGTGACTCGTTGTGTGAATCATTTGTCCTTGTTAATTATTCCTTATGACTCGTTGTGTGAACCCTTTGTCCTAGTTCATTATTCATTATGACTCGTTGTGTGAATTATTTGTCCTTGTTCATTAGTCCCTTTGACTCGTTGTGTAAAGCATTTGTCCTTGTTAATTAGTCCTTGTGATTCGTTGTGTGAACCATTTTTCCTTGTTCATTAGTCATTGAAACTCCTTGTATGAATCATTTGTTCTAGTTCATTAGTCATTGTGACTCGTTGTGTGAATCATTTGTCCTTGTTAATTATTCCTTGTGACTCGTTGTGTGAACCATTTGTCCTAGTTCATTATTCATTATGACTCGTTGTGTGAATTATTTGTCCTTGTTCATTAGTCCCTTTGACTCGTTGTGTAAAACATTTGTCCTAGTAAATTAATCCTTGTGACTCGTGTACCATTTGTCCTTGTTCATTAGTCATTGTGATTTGTTATGTAAATCATTTGTTCTAGTTCATTAGTCAATGTGACTCATTGTGTGAATCATTTGATTTAGTTCATTATTTATTATGACTCGTTGTGTGAATCATTTGTCCTTGTCCATTAGTTCCTTTGACTCGTTGTGTAAATCATTTGTCCTTGTTAATTAGTCCTTGTGTGAACCATTTGTCCTTGTTCATTCGTCCTTGTGACTCGTTGTGAACCAATTGTCCTTGTTCATTAGTCATTGTGACTCGTTGGGTAAATCATTTGTTCTAGTTTATTAGTCCTTATGACTCGTTGTGTGAACCATTTGTTCTTGTTCATTAGTCCTTGTGACTCGTTGTGTGAACCATTTGTTCTTTTTCATTAGTCCTTGTCACTCGTTGTGTGAATCATTTGTCCTTGTTCATTAGTCCTTGTGACTCGTTGTGTGAACCATTTGTCCTTGTTCATTAGTCATTGTGACTCCTTGTGTGAATCATTTGTTCTAGTTCATTAGTCATTGTGACTCGTTGTGTGAATCATTTGTCCTTGTTAATTATTCCTTATGACTCGTTGTGTGAACCCTTTGTCCTAGTTCATTATTCATTATGACTCGTTGTGTGAATTATTTGTCCTTGTTCATTAGTCCCTTTGACTCGTTGTGTAAAGCATTTGTCCTTGTTAATTAGTCCTTGTGATTCGTTGTGTGAACCATTTGTCCTTGTTCATTAGTCATTGAAACTCCTTGTGTGAATCATTTGTTCTAGTTCATTAGTCATTGTGACTCGTTGTGTGAATCATTTGTCCTTGTTCATTATTCATTATGACTCGTTGTGTGTATTATTTGTCCTTGTTCATTAGTCCCTTTGATTCATTGTGTAAAGCATTTGTCCTTGTTAATTAGTCCTTGTGATTCGTTGTGTGAACCATTTGTCCTTGTTCATTAGTCATTGAAACTCCTTGTATGAATCATTTGTTCTAGTTCATTAGTCATTGTGACTCGTTGTGTGAATCATTTGTCCTTGTTAATTATTCCTTATGACTCGTTGTGTGAACCCTTTGTCCTAGTTCATTATTCATTATGACTCGTTGTGTGAATTATTTGTCCTTGTTCATTAGTCCCTTTGACTCGTTGTGTAAAGCATTTGTCCTTGTTAATTAGTCCTTGTGATTCGTTGTGTGAACCATTTGTCCTTGTTCATTAGTCATTGAAACTCCTTGTATGAATCATTTGTTCTAGTTCATTAGTCATTGTGACTCGTTGTGTGAATCATTTGTCCTTGTTAATTATTCCTTGTGACTCGTTGTGTGAACCATTTGTCCTAGTTCATTATTCATTATGACTCGTTGTGTGAATTATTTGTCCTTGTTCATTAGTCCCTTTGACTCGTTGTGTAAAGCATTTGTCCTTGTTAATTAGTCCTTGTGATTCGTTGTGTGAACCATTTTTCCTTGTTCATTAGTCATTGAAACTCCTTGTATGAATCATTTGTTCTAGTTCATTAGTCATTGTGACTCGTTGTGTGAATCATTTGTCCTTGTTAATTATTCCTTGTGACTCGTTGTGTGAACCATTTGTCCTAGTTCATTATTCATTATGACTCGTTGTGTGAATTATTTGTCCTTGTTCATTAGTCCCTTTGACTCGTTGTGTAAAACATTTGTCCTAGTAAATTAATCCTTGTGACTCGTGTACCATTTGTCCTTGTTCATTAGTCATTGTGATTTGTTATGTAAATCATTTGTTCTAGTTCATTAGTCAATGTGACTCGTTGTGTGAATCATTTGATTTAGTTCATTATTTATTATGACTCGTTGTGTGAATCATTTGTCCTTGTCCATTAGTTCCTTTGACTCGTTGTGTAAATCATTTGTCCTTGTTAATTAGTCCTTGTGTGAACCATTTGTCCTTGTTCATTCGTCCTTGTGACTCGTTGTGAACCAATTGTCCTTGTTCATTAGTCATTGTGACTCGTTGGGTAAATCATTTGTTCTAGTTTATTAGTCCTTATGACTCGTTGTGTGAACCATTTGTTCTTGTTCATTAGTCCTTGTGACTCGTTGTGTGAACCATTTGTTCTTTTTCATTAGTCCTTGTCACTCGTTGTGTGAATCATTTGTCCTTGTTCATTAGTCCTTGTGACTCGTTGTGTGAACCATTTGTCCTTGTTCATTAGTCATTGTGACTCCTTGTGTGAATCATTTGTTCTAGTTCATTAGTCATTGTGACTCGTTGTGTGAATCATTTGTCCTTGTTCATTAGTCATTGTGACTCCTTGTGTGAATCATTTGTTCTAGTTCATTAGTCATTGTGACTCGTTGTGTGAATCATTTGTCCTTGTTCATTATTCATTATGACTCGTTGTGTGTATTATTTGTCCTTGTTCATTAGTCCCTTTGATTCATTGTGTAAAGCATTTGTCCTTGTTAATTAGTCCTTGTGATTCGTTGTGTGAACCATTTGTCCTTGTTCATTAGTCATTGAAACTCCTTGTATGAATCATTTGTTCTAGTTCATTAGTCATTGTGACTCGTTGTGTGAATCATTTGTCCTTGTTAATTATTCCTTATGACTCGTTGTGTGAACCCTTTGTCCTAGTTCATTATTCATTATGACTCGTTGTGTGAATTATTTGTCCTTGTTCATTAGTCCCTTTGACTCGTTGTGTAAAGCATTTGTCCTTGTTAATTAGTCCTTGTGATTCGTTGTGTGAACCATTTGTCCTTGTTCATTAGTCATTGAAACTCCTTGTATGAATCATTTGTTCTAGTTCATTAGTCATTGTGACTCGTTGTGTGAATCATTTGTCCTTGTTAATTATTCCTTGTGACTCGTTGTGTGAACCATTTGTCCTAGTTCATTATTCATTATGACTCGTTGTGTGAATTATTTGTCCTTGTTCATTAGTCCCTTTGACTCGTTGTGTAAAACATTTGTCCTAGTTAATTAATCCTTGTGACTCGTGTACCATTTGTCCTTGTTCATTAGTCATTGTGATTTGTTATGTAAATCATTTGTTCTAGTTCATTAGTCAATGTGACTCGTTGTGTGAATCATTTGATTTAGTTCATTATTCATTATGACTCGTTGTGTGAATCATTTGTCCTTGTCCATTAGTTCCTTTGACTCGTTGTGTAAATCATTTGTCCTTGTTAATTAGTCCTTGTGTGAACCATTTGTCCTTGTTCATTCGTCCTTGTGACTCGTTGTGAACCAATTGTCCTTGTTCATTAGTCATTGTGACTCGTTGGGTAAATCATTTGTTCTAGTTTATTAGTCCTTATGACTCGTTGTGTGAACAATTTGTTCTTGTTCATTAGTCCTTGTGACTCGTTGTGTGAACCATTTGTTCTTTTTCATTAGTCCTTGTCACTCGTTGTGTGAATCATTTGTCCTTGTTCATTAGTCCTTGTGACTCGTTGTGTGAACCATTTGTCCTTGTTCATTAGTCATTGTGACTCCTTGTGTGAATCATTTGTTCTAGTTCATTAGTCATTGTGACTCGTTGTGTGAATCATTTGTCCTTGTTCATTAGTCATTGTGACTCCTTGTGTGAATCATTTGTTCTAGTTCATTAGTCATTGTGACTCGTTGTGTGAATCATTTGTCCTTGTTCATTATTCATTATGACTCGTTGTGTGTATTATTTGTCCTTGTTCATTAGTCCCTTTGATTCATTGTGTAAAGCATTTGTCCTTGTTAATTAGTCCTTGTGATTCGTTGTGTGAACCATTTGTCCTTGTTCATTAGTCATTGAAACTCCTTGTATGAATCATTTGTTCTAGTTCATTAGTCATTGTGACTCGTTGTGTGAATCATTTGTCCTTGTTAATTATTCCTTATGACTCGTTGTGTGAACCCTTTGTCCTAGTTCATTATTCATTATGACTCGTGTGAATTATTTGTCCTTGTTCATTAGTCCCTTTGACTCGTTGTGTAAAGCATTTGTCCTTGTTAATTAGTACTTGTGATTCGTTGTGTGAACCATTTGTCCTTGTTCATTAGTCATTGAAACTCCTTATATGAATCATTTGTTCTAGTTCATTAGTCATTGTGACTCGTTGTGTGAATCAATTGTCCTTGTTAATTATTCCTTGTGACTCGTTGTGAGAACCATTTGTCCTAGTTCATTATTCATTATGACTCGTTGTGTGAATTATTTGTCCTTGTTCATTAGTCCCTTTGACTCGTTGTGTAAAACATTTGTCTTAGTTAATTAATCCTTGTGACTCGTGTACCATTTGTCCTTGTTCATTAGTCATTCTGATTCGTTATGTAAATCATTTGTTCTAGTTCATTAGTCATTGTGACTCGTTCTGTGAATCATTTAATTTAGTTCATTATTCATTATGACTCGTTGTGTGAATCATTTGTCCTTGTCCATTAGTTCCTTTGACTCGTTGTGTAAATCATTTGTCCTTGTTGAATAGTCCTTGTGTGAACCATTTGTCCTTGTTCATTCGTCCTTGTGACTCGTTGTGAACCATTTGTCCTTGTTCATTTGTCATTGTGACTCGTTGTGTAAATCATTTGTTCTAGTTCATTAGTCATTGTGACTCGTTGTGTGAATCATTTGTCCTTGTTAATTATTCCTTGTGACTCGTTGTGTGAACCATTTGTCCTAGTTCATTATTCATTATCACTCGTTGTGTGAATTATTTGTCCTTGTTCATTAGTCCCTTTGACTCGTTGTGTAAAACATTTGTCCTTGTTAATTAATCTTTGTGACTCGTTGTGAACCATTTGTCCTTGTTCATTAATCATTGTGACTCGTTTTGTAAATCATTTGTTCTAGTTCATTAGTCATTGTAACTCGTTGTGTGAATCATTTGTCTTAGTTCATTATTCATTATGACTCGTTGTATGAATCATTTGACCTTGTCCATTAGTCCCTTTGACTCGTTGTGTAAATCATTTGTCCTTGTTAATTAGTCCTTGTGACTCTTTGTGTGAACCATTTGTCCTTGTTCATTCGTCGTTGTGACTCGTTGTGAACCATTTGTCCTTGTTCATTAGTCATTGTGACTCATTGGGTAAATCATTTGTTCTATTTTATTAGTCCTTATGACTCGTTGTGTGAACCATTTGTGCTTGTTCATTAGTCCTTGTGACTCGTTGTGTGAACCATTTGTTCTTTTTCATTAGTCCTTGTGGCTCATTGTGTGAATCATTTGTCCTTGTTCATTAGTCCTTGTGACTCGTTGTGTGAACCATTTGTCCTTGTTCATTATTCATTGTGACTCCTTGTGTGAATCATTTGTTCTAGTTCATTAGTCATTGTGACTCGTTGTGTGAATCATTTGTCCTAGTTCATTATTCATTATGACTCGTTGTGTGAATTATTTGTCCTTGTTCATTAGTCCCTTTGACTCGTTGTGTAAAGCATTTGTGCTTGTTAATTAGTCCTTGTGATTCGTTGTGTGAACCATTTGTCTTTGTTCATTAGTCATTGAAATTACATGTATGAATCATTTGTTCTAGGTCATTAGTCATTGTGACTCGTTGTGTGAATCATTTGTCCTTGTTAATTATTCCTTATGACTCGTTGTGTGAACCATTTGTCCTAGTTCATTATTCATTATGACTCGTTGTGTGAATTATTTGTCCTTGTTCATTAGTCCCTTTGATTCGTTGTGTAAAGCATTTGTCCTTGTTAATTAGTCCTTGTGATTCGTTGTGTGAACCATTTGTCCTTGTTCATTAGTCATTGAAACTCCTTGTATGAATCAATTGTTCTAGTTCATTAGTCATTGTGACTCGTTGTGTGAATCATTTGTCCTTGTTAATTATTCCTTATGACTCGTTGTGTGAACCCTTTGTCCTAGTTCATTATTCATTATGACTCGTTGTGTGAATTATTTGTCCTTGTTCATTAGTCCCTTTGACTCGTTGTGTAAAGCATTTGTCCTTGTTAATTAGTCCTTGTGATTCGTTGTGTGAACCATTTTTCCTTGTTCATTAGTCATTGAAACTCCTTGTATGAATCATTTGTTCTAGTTCATTAGTCATTGTGACTCGTTGTGTGAATCATTTGTCCTTGTTAATTATTCCTTGTGACTCGTTGTGTGAACCATTTGTCCTAGTTCATTATTCATTATGACTCGTTGTGTGAATTATTTGTCCTTGTTCATTAGTCCCTTTGACTCGTTGTGTAAAACATTTGTCCTAGTAAATTAATCCTTGTGACTCGTGTACCATTTGTCCTTGTTCATTAGTCATTATGATTTGTTATGTAAATCATTTGTTCTAGTTCATTAGTCAATGTGACTCGTTGTGTGAATCATTTGATTTAGTTCATTATTTATTATGACTCGTTGTGTGAATCATTTGTCCTTGTCCATTAGTTCCTTTGACTCGTTGTGTAAATCATTTGTCCTTGTTAATTAGTCCTTGTGTGAACCATTTGTCCTTGTTCATTCGTCCTTGTGACTCGTTGTGAACCAATTGTCCTTGTTCATTAGTCATTGTGACTCGTTGGGTAAATCATTTGTTCTAGTTTATTAGTCCTTATGACTCGTTGTGTGAACCATTTGTTCTTGTTCATTAGTCCTTGTGACTCGTTGTGTGAACCATTTGTTCTTTATCATTTGTCCTTGTCACTCGTTGTGTGAATCATTTGTCCTTGTTCATTAGTCCTTGTGACTCGTTGTGTGAACCATTTGTCCTTGTTCATTAGTCATTGTGACTCCTTGTGTGAATCATTTGTTCTAGTTCATTAGTCATTGTGACTCGTTGTGTGAATCATTTGTCCTTGTTCATTAGTCATTGTGACTCCTTGTGTGAATCATTTGTTCTAGTTCATTAGTCATTGTGACTCGTTGTGTTAATCATTTGTCCTTGTTCATTATTCATTATGACTCGTTGTGTGTATTATTTGTCCTTGTTCATTAGTCCCTTTGATTCGTTGTGTAAAGCATTTGTCCTTGTTAATTAGTCCTTGTGATTCGTTGTGTGAACCATTTGTCCTTGTTCATTAGTCATTGAAACTCCTTGTATGAATCATTTGTTCTAGTTCATTAGTCATTGTGACTCGTTGTGTGAATCAATTGTCCTTGTTAATTATTCCTTATGACTCGTTGTGTGAACCCTTTGTCCTAGTTCATTATTCATTATGACTCGTGTGAATTATTTGTCCTTGTTCATTAGTCCCTTTGACTCGTTGTGTAAAGCATTTGTCCTTGTTAATTAGTCCTTGTGATTCGTTGTGTGAACCATTTGTCCTTGTTCATTAGTCATTGAAACTCCTTGTATGAATCATTTGTTCTAGTTCATTAGTCATTGTGACTCGTTGTGTGAATCAATTGTCCTTGTTAATTATTCCTTGTGACTCGTTGTGAGAACCATTTGTCCTAGTTCATTATTCATTATGACTCGTTGTGTGAATTATTTGTACTTGTTCATTAGTCCCTTTGACTCGTTGTGTAAAACATTTGTCCTAGTAAATTAATCCTTGTGACTCGTGTACCATTTGTCCTTGTTCATTAGTCATTGTGATTTGTTATGTAAATCATTTGTTCTAGTTCATTAGTCAATGTGACTCGTTGTGTGAATCATTTGATTTAGTTCATTATTCATTATGACTCGTTGTGTGAATCATTTGTCCTTGTCCATTAGTTCCTTTGACTCGTTGTGTAAATCATTTGTCCTTGTTAATTAGTCCTTGTGTGAACCATTTGTCCTTGTTTATTCGTCCTTGTGACTCGTTGTGAACCAATTGTCCTTGTTCATTAGTCATTGTGACTCGTTGGGTAAATCATTTGTTCTAGTTTATTAGTCCTTATGACTCGTTGTGTGAACCATTTGTTCTTGTTCATTAGTCCTTGTGACTCGTTGTGTGAACCATTTGTTCTTTTTCATTTGTCCTTGTCACTCGTTGTGTGAATCATTTGTCCTTGTTCATTAGTCCTTGTGACTCGTTGTGTGAACCATTTGTCCTTGTTCATTAGTCATTGTGACTCCTTGTGTGAATCATTTGTTCTAGTTCATTAGTCATTGTGACTCGTTGTGTGAATCATTTGTCCTTGTTCATTAGTCATTGTGACTCCTTGTGTGAATCATTTGTTCTAGTTCATTAGTCATTGTGACTCGTTGTGTTAATCATTTGTCCTTGTTCATTATTCATTATGACTCGTTGTGTGTATTATTTGTCCTTGTTCATTAGTCCCTTTGATTCGTTGTGTAAAGCATTTGTCCTTGTTAATTAGTCCTTGTGATTCGTTGTGTGAACCATTTGTCCTTGTTCATTAGTCATTGAAACTCCTTGTATGAATCATTTGTTCTAGTTCATTAGTCATTGTGACTCGTTGTGTGAATCAATTGTCCTTGTTAATTATTCCTTATGACTCGTTGTGTGAACCCTTTGTCCTAGTTCATTATTCATTATGACTCGTGTGAATTATTTGTCCTTGTTCATTAGTCCCTTTGACTCGTTGTGTAAAGCATTTGTCCTTGTTAATTAGTCCTTGTGATTCGTTGTGTGAACCATTTGTCCTTGTTTATTAGTCATTGAAACTCCTTGTATGAATCATTTGTTCTAGTTCATTAGTCATTGTGACTCGTTGTGTGAATCAATTGTCCTTGTTAATTATTCCTTGTGACTCGTTGTGAGAACCATTTGTCCTAGTTCATTATTCATTATGACTCGTTGTGTGAATTATTTGTACTTGTTCATTAGTCCCTTTGACTCGTTGTGTAAAACATTTGTCCTAGTTCATTTGTCCTTGTTAATTAGTCCTTGTGTGAACCATTTGTCCTTGTTCATTCGTCCTTGTGACTCGTTGTGAACCATTTGTCCTTGTTCATTTGTCATTGTGACTCATTGTGTGAATCATTTGTCCTTGTGACTCGTTGTGTGAACCATTTGTCCTTGTTCATTATTCATTGTGACTCCTTGTGTGAATCATTTGTTCTAGTTCATTAGTCATTGTGACTCGTTGTGTGAATCATTTGTCCTAGTTCATTATTCATTATGACTCGTTGTGTGAATTATTTGTCCTTGTTCATTAGTCCCTTTGACTCGTTGTGTAAAGCATTTGTCCTTGTTAATTAGTCCTTGTGATTCGTTGTGTGAACCATTTGTCCTTGTTCATTAGTCATTGAAACTCCTTGTGTGAATCATTTGTTCTAGTTCATTAGTCATTGTGACTCGTTGTGTGAATCATTTGTCCTTGTTAATTATTCCTTGTGACTCGTTGTGTGAACCATTTGTCCTAGTTCATTATTCATTATGACTCGTTGTGTGAATTATTTGTCCTTGTTCATTAGTCCCTTTGACTCGTTGTGTAAAACATTTGTCCTAGTAAATTAATCCTTGTGACTCGTGTACCATTTGTCCTTGTTCATTAGTCATTGTGATTTGTTATGTAAATCATTTGTTCTAGTTCATTAGTCAATGTGACTCGTTGTGTGAATCATTTGATTTAGTTCATTATTCATTATGACTCGTTGTGTGAATCATTTGTCCTTGTCCATTAGTTCCTTTGACTCGTTGTGTAAATCATTTGTCCTTGTTAATTAGTCCTTGTGTGAACCATTTGTCCTTGTTCATTCGTCCTTGTGACTCGTTGTGAACCAATTGTCCTTGTTCATTAGTCATTGTGACTCGTTGGGTAAATCATTTGTTCTAGTTTATTAGTCCTTATGACTCGTTGTGTGAACCATTTGTTCTTGTTCATTAGTCCTTGTGACTCGTTGTGTGAACCATTTGTTCTTTTTCATTTGTCCTTGTCACTCGTTGTGTGAATCATTTGTCCTTGTTCATTAGTCCTTGTGACTCGTTGTGTGAACCATTTGTCCTTGTTCATTAGTCATTGTGACTCCTTGTGTGAATCATTTGTTCTAGTTCATTAGTCATTGTGACTCGTTGTGTGAATCATTTGTCCTTGTTCATTAGTCATTGTGACTCCTTGTGTGAATCATTTGTTCTAGTTCATTAGTCATTGTGACTCGTTGTGTTAATCATTTGTCCTTGTTCATTATTCATTATGACTCGTTGTGTGTATTATTTGTCCTTGTTCATTAGTCCCTTTGATTCGTTGTGTAAAGCATTTGTCCTTGTTAATTAGTCCTTGTGATTCGTTGTGTGAACCATTTGTCCTTGTTCATTAGTCATTGAAACTCCTTGTATGAATCATTTGTTCTAGTTCATTAGTCATTGTGACTCGTTGTGTGAATCAATTGTCCTTGTTAATTATTCCTTATGACTCGTTGTGTGAACCCTTTGTCCTAGTTCATTATTCATTATGACTCGTGTGAATTATTTGTCCTTGTTCATTAGTCCCTTTGACTCGTTGTGTAAAGCATTTGTCCTTGTTAATTAGTCCTTGTGATTCGTTGTGTGAACCATTTGTCCTTGTTTATTAGTCATTGAAACTCCTTGTATGAATCATTTGTTCTAGTTCATTAGTCATTGTGACTCGTTGTGTGAATCAATTGTCCTTGTTAATTATTCCTTGTGACTCGTTGTGAGAACCATTTGTCCTAGTTCATTATTCATTATGACTCGTTGTGTGAATTATTTGTACTTGTTCATTAGTCCCTTTGACTCGTTGTGTAAAACATTTGTCCTAGTTCATTTGTCCTTGTTAATTAGTCCTTGTGTGAACCATTTGTCCTTGTTCATTCGTCCTTGTGACTCGTTGTGAACCATTTGTCCTTGTTCATTTGTCATTGTGACTCATTGTGTGAATCATTTGCCCTTGTGACTCGTTGTGTGAACCATTTGTCCTTGTTCATTATTCATTGTGACTCCTTGTGTGAATCATTTGTTCTAGTTCATTAGTCATTGTGACTCGTTGTGTGAATCATTTGTCCTAGTTCATTATTCATTATGACTCGTTGTGTGAATTATTTGTCCTTGTTCATTAGTCCCTTTGACTCGTTGTGTAAAGCATTTGTCCTTGTTAATTAGTCCTTGTGATTCGTTGTGTGAACCATTTTTCCTTGTTCATTAGTCATTGAAACTCCTTGTATGAATCATTTGTTCTAGTTCATTAGTCATTGTGACTCGTTGTGTGAATCATTTGTCCTTGTTAATTATTCCTTGTGACTCGTTGTGTGAACCATTTGTCCTAGTTCATTATTCATTATGACTCGTTGTGTGAATTATTTGTCCTTGTTCATTAGTCCCTTTGACTCGTTGTGTAAAACATTTGTCCTAGTAAATTAATCCTTGTGACTCGTGTACCATTTGTCCTTGTTCATTAGTCATTGTGATTTGTTATGTAAATCATTTGTTCTAGTTCATTAGTCAATGTGACTCGTTGTGTGAATCATTTGATTTAGTTCATTATTCATTATGACTCGTTGTGTGAATCATTTGTCCTTGTCCATTAGTTCCTTTGACTCGTTGTGTAAATCATTTGTCCTTGTTAATTAGTCCTTGTGTGAACCATTTGTCCTTGTTCATTCGTCCTTGTGACTCGTTGTGAACCAATTGTCCTTGTTCATTAGTCATTGTGACTCGTTGGGTAAATCATTTGTTCTAGTTTATTAGTCCTTATGACTCGTTGTGTGAACCATTTGTTCTTGTTCATTAGTCCTTGTGACTCGTTGTGTGAACCATTTGTTCTTTTTCATTTGTCCTTGTCACTCGTTGTGTGAATCATTTGTCCTTGTTCATTAGTCCTTGTGACTCGTTGTGTGAACCATTTGTCCTTGTTCATTAGTCATTGTGACTCCTTGTGTGAATCATTTGTTCTAGTTCATTAGTCATTGTGACTCGTTGTGTGAATCATTTGTCCTTGTTCATTAGTCATTGTGACTCCTTGTGTGAATCATTTGTTCTAGTTCATTAGTCATTGTGACTCGTTGTGTGAATCAATTGTCCTTGTTAATTATTCCTTATGACTCGTTGTGTGAACCCTTTGTCCTAGTTCATTATTCATTATGACTCGTGTGAATTATTTGTCCTTGTTCATTAGTCCCTTTGACTCGTTGTGTAAAGCATTTGTCCTTGTTAATTAGTCCTTGTGATTCGTTGTGTGAACCATTTGTCCTTGTTCATTAGTCATTGAAACTCCTTGTATGAATCATTTGTTCTAGTTCATTAGTCATTGTGACTCGTTGTGTGAATCAATTGTCCTTGTTAATTATTCCTTGTGACTCGTTGTGAGAACCATTTGTCCTAGTTCATTATTCATTATGACTCGTTGTGTGAATTATTTGTACTTGTTCATTAGTCCCTTTGACTCGTTGTGTAAAACATTTGTCCTAGTTCATTTGTCCTTGTTAATTAGTCCTTGTGTGAACCATTTGTCCTTGTTCATTCGTCCTTGTGACTCGTTGTGAACCATTTGTCCTTGTTCATTTGTCATTGTGACTCGTTGTGTGAATCATTTGTCCTTGTGACTCGTTGTGTGAACCATTTGTCCTTGTTCATTATTCATTGTGACTCCTTGTGTGAATCATTTGTTCTAGTTCATTAGTCATTGTGACTCGTTGTGTGAATCATTTGTCCTAGTTCATTATTCATTATGACTCGTTGTGTGAATTATTTGTCCTTGTTCATTAGTCCCTTTGACTCGTTGTGTAAAGCATTTGTCCTTGTTAATTAGTCCTTGTGATTCGTTGTGTGAACCATTTTTCCTTGTTCATTAGTCAATGAAACTCCTTGTATGAATCATTTGTTCTAGTTCATTAGTCATTGTGACTCGTTGTGTGAATCATTTGTCCTTGTTAATTATTCCTTGTGACTCGTTGTGTGAACCATTTGTCCTAGTTCATTATTCATTATGACTCGTTGTGTGAATTATTTGTCCTTGTTCATTAGTCCCTTTGACTCGTTGTGTAAAACATTTGTCCTAGTAAATTAATCCTTGTGACTCGTGTACCATTTGTCCTTGTTCATTAGTCATTGTGATTTGTTATGTAAATCATTTGTTCTAGTTCATTAGTCAATGTGACTCGTTGTGTGAATCATTTGATTTAGTTCATTATTCATTATGACTCATTGTGTGAATCATTTCTCCTTGTCCATTAGTTCCTTTGACTCGTTGTGTAAATCATTTGTCCTTGTTAATTAGTCCTTGTGTGAACCATTTGTCCTTGTTCATTCGTCCTTGTGACTCGTTGTGAACCAATTGTCCTTGTTCATTAGTCATTGTGACTCGTTGGGTAAATCATTTGTTCTAGTTTATTAGTCCTTATGACTCGTTGTGTGAACCATTTGTTCTTGTTCATTAGTCCTTGTGACTCGTTGTGTTAACCATTTGTTCTTTTTCATTTGTCCTTGTCACTCGTTGTGTGAATCATTTGTCCTTGTTCATTTGTCCTTGTGACTCGTTGTGTGAACCATTTGTCCTTGTTCATTAGTCATTGTGACTCCTTGTGTGAATCATTTGTTCTAGTTCATTAGTCATTGTGACTCGTTGTGTGAATCATTTGTCCTTGTTCATTAGTCATTGTGACTCCTTGTGTGAATCATTTGTTCTAGTTCATTAGTCATTGTGACTCGTTGTGTGAATCAATTGTCCTTGTTAATTATTCCTTATGACTCGTTGTGTGAACCCTTTGTCCTAGTTCATTATTCATTATGACTCGTGTGAATTATTTGTCCTTGTTCATTAGTCCCTTTGACTCGTTGTGTAAAGCATTTGTCCTTGTTAATTAGTCCTTGTGATTCGTTGTGTGAACCATTTGTCCTTGTTCATTAGTCATTGAAACTCCTTGTATGAATCATTTGTTCTAGTTCATTAGTCATTGTGACTCGTTGTGTGAATCAATTGTCCTTGTTAATTATTCCTTGTGACTCGTTGTGAGAACCATTTGTCCTAGTTCATTATTCATTATGACTCGTTGTGTGAATTATTTGTACTTGTTCATTAGTCCCTTTGACTCGTTGTGTAAAACATTTGTCCTAGTTCATTTGTCCTTGTTAATTAGTCCTTGTGTGAACCATTTGTCCTTGTTCATTCGTCCTTGTGACTCGTTGTGAACCATTTGTCCTTGTTCATTTGTCATTGTGACTCGTTGTGTGAATCATTTGTCCTTGTGACTCGTTGTGTGAACCATTTGTCCTTGTTCATTATTCATTGTGACTCCTTGTGTGAATCATTTGTTCTAGTTCATTAGTCATTGTGACTCGTTGTGTGAATCATTTGTCCTAGTTCATTATTCATTATGACTCGTTGTGTGAATTATTTGTCCTTGTTCATTAGTCCCTTTGACTCGTTGTGTAAAGCATTTGTCCTTGTTAATTAGTCCTTGTGATTCGTTGTGTGAACCATTTTTCCTTGTTCATTAGTCATTGAAACTCCTTGTATGAATCATTTGTTCTAGTTCATTAGTCATTGTGACTCGTTGTGTGAATCATTTGTCCTTGTTAATTATTCCTTGTGACTCGTTGTGTGAACCATTTGTCCTAGTTCATTATTCATTATGACTCGTTGTGTGAATTATTTGTCCTTGTTCATTAGTCCCTTTGACTCGTTGTGTAAAACATTTGTCCTAGTAAATTAATCCTTGTGACTCGTGTACCATTTGTCCTTGTTCATTAGTCATTGTGATTTGTTATGTAAATCATTTGTTCTAGTTCATTAGTCAATGTGACTCGTTGTGTGAATCATTTGATTTAGTTCATTATTCATTATGACTCATTGTGTGAATCATTTCTCCTTGTCCATTAGTTCCTTTGACTCGTTGTGTAAATCATTTGTCCTTGTTAATTAGTCCTTGTGTGAACCATTTGTCCTTATTCATTCGTCCTTGTGACTCGTTGTGAACCAATTGTCCTTGTTCATTAGTCATTGTGACTCGTTGGGTAAATCATTTGTTCTAGTTTATTAGTCCTTATGACTCGTTGTGTGAACCATTTGTTCTTGTTCATTAGTCCTTGTGACTCGTTGTGTGAACCATTTGTTCTTTTTCATTTGTCCTTGTCACTCGTTGTGTGAATCATTTGTCCTTGTTCATTAGTCCTTGTGACTCGTTGTGTGAACCATTTGTCCTTGTTCATTAGTCATTGTGACTCCTTGTGTGAATCATTTGTTCTAGTTCATTAGTCATTGTGACTCGTTGTGTGAATCATTTGTCCTTGTTCATTAGTCATTGTGACTCCTTGTGTGAATCATTTGTTCTAGTTCATTAGTCATTGTGACTCGTTGTGTTAATCATTTGTCCTTGTTCATTATTCATTATGACTCGTTGTGTGTATTATTTGTCCTTGTTCATTAGTCCCTTTGATTCGTTGTGTAAAGCATTTGTCCTTGTTAATTAGTCCTTGTGATTCGTTGTGTGAACCATTTGTCCTTGTTCATTAGTCATTGAAACTCCTTGTATGAATCATTTGTTCTAGTTCATTAGTCATTGTGACTCGTTGTGTGAATCAATTGTCCTTGTTAATTATTCCTTATGACTCGTTGTGTGAACCCTTTGTCCTAGTTCATTATTCATTATGACTCGTGTGAATTATTTGTCCTTGTTCATTAGTCCCTTTGACTCGTTGTGTAAAGCATTTGTCCTTGTTAATTAGTCCTTGTGATTCGTTGTGTGAACCATTTGTCCTTGTTCATTAGTCATTGAAACTCCTTGTATGAATCATTTGTTCTAGTTCATTAGTCATTGTGACTCGTTGTGTGAATCAATTGTCCTTGTTAATTATTCCTTGTGACTCGTTGTGAGAACCATTTGTCCTAGTTCATTATTCATTATGACTCGTTGTGTGAATTATTTGTACTTGTTCATTAGTCCCTTTGACTCGTTGTGTAAAACATTTGTCCTAGTTCATTTGTCCTTGTTAATTAGTCCTTGTGTGAACCATTTGTCCTTGTTCATTCGTCCTTGTGACTCGTTGTGAACCATTTGTCCTTGTTCATTTGTCATTGTGACTCGTTGTGTGAATCATTTGTCCTTGTGACTCGTTGTGTGAACCATTTGTCCTTGTTCATTATTCATTGTGACTCCTTGTGTGAATCATTTGTTCTAGTTCATTAGTCATTTTGACTCGTTGTGTGAATCATTTGTCCTAGTTCATTATTCATTATGACTCGTTGTGTGAATTATTTGTCCTTGTTCATTAGTCCCTTTGACTCGTTGTGTAAAGCATTTGTCCTTGTTAATTAGTCCTTGTGATTCGTTGTGTGAACCATTTGTCCTTGTTCATTAGTCATTGAAACTCCTTGTATGACTCATTTGTTCTAGTTCATTAGTCATTGTGACTCGTTGTGTGAATCATTTGTCCTTGTTAATTATTCCTTATGACTCGTTGTGTGAACCCTTTGTCCCAGTTCATTATTCATTATGACTCGTGTGAATTATTTGTCCTTGTTCATTAGTCCCTTTGACTCGTTGTGTAAAGCATTTGTCCTTGTTAATTAGTCCTTGTGATTCGTTGTGTGAACCATTTGTCCTTGTTCATTAGTCATTGAAACTCCTTGTATGAATCATTTGTTCTAGTTCATTAGTCATTGTGACTCGTTGTGTGAATCAATTGTCCTTGTTAATTATTCCTTGTGACTCGTTGTGAGAACCATTTGTCCTAGTTCATTATTCGTTATGACTCGTTGTGTGAATTATTTGTCCTTGTTCATTAGTCCCTTTGACTCGTTGTGTAAAACATTTGTCCTAGTTAATTAATCCTTGTAACTCGTGTACCATTGTTCCTTGTTCATTAGTCATTGTGATTCGTTATGTAAATCATTTGTTCTAGTTCATTAGTCATTGTGACTCGTTGTGTGAATCATTTAATTTAGTTCATTATTCATTATGACTCGTTGTGTGAATCATTTGTCCTTGTCCATTAGTTCCTTTGACTCATTGTAAATCATTTGTCCTTGTTAATTAGTCCTTGTGTGAACCATTTGTCCTTGTTCATTCGTCCTTGTGACTCGTTGTGAACCATTTGTCCTTGTTCATTTGTCATTGTGACTCGTTGTGTAAATCATTTGTTCTAGTTCATTAGTCATTGTGACTCGTTGTGTGAATCAATTGTCCTTGTTAATTATTCCTTGTGACTCGTTGTGTGAACCATTTGTCCTAGTTCATTATTCATTATGACTCGTTGTGTGAATTATTTGTCCTTGTTCATTAGTCCCTTTGACTCGTTGTGTAAAACATTTGTCCTTGTTAATTAATCTTTGTGACTCGTTGTGAACCATTTGTCCTTGTTCATTAATCATTGTGACTCGTTTTGTAAATCATTTGTTCTAGTTCATTAGTCATTGTAACTCGTTGTGTGAATCATTTGTCTTAGTTCATTATTCATTATGACTCGTTGTGTGAATCATTTGTCCTTGTCCATTAGTCCCTTTGACTCGCTGTGTAAATCATTTGTCCTTGTTAATTAGTCCTTGTGACTATTTGTGTGAACCATTTGTCCTTTTTCATTATTCATTGTGACTCCTTGTGTGAATCATTTGTTCTAGTTCATTAGTCATTGCGACTCGTTGTGTGAATCATTTGTCCTAGTTCATTATTCATTATGACTCGTTGTGTGAATTATTTGTCCTTGTTCATTAGTCCCTTTGACTCGTTGTGTAAAGCATTTGTCCTTGTTAATTAGTCCTTGTGATTCGTTGTGTGAACCATTTGTCCTTGTTCATTAGTCATTGAAACTACATGTATGAATCATTTGTTCTAGTTCATTAGTCATTGTGACTCGTTGTGTGAATCATTTGTCCTTGTTAATTAGTCCTTCTGACTCTTTGTGTGAACCATTTGTCCTTGTTCATTCGTCCTTGTGACTCGTTGTGAACCATTTGTCCTTGTTCATTAGTCATTGTGACTGTTGGGTAAATCATTTGTTCTATTTTATTAGTCCTTATGACTCGTTGTGTGAACCATTTGTGCTTGTTCATTAGTCCTTGTGACTCGTTGTGTGAACCATTTGTTCTTTTTCATTAGTCCTTCTGGCTCATTGTGTGAATCATTTGTCCTTGTTCATTAGTCCTTGTGACTCGTTGTGTGAACCATTTGTCCTTGTTCATTATTCATTGTGACTCCTTGTGTGAATCATTTGTTCTAGTTCATTAGTCATTGTGACTCGTTGTGTGAATCATTTGTCCTAGTTCATTATTCATTATGACTCGTTGTGTGAATTATTTGTCCTTGTTCATTAGTCCCTTTGACTCGTTGTGTAAAGCATTTGTGCTTGTTAATTAGTCCTTGTGATTCGTTGTGTGAACCATTTGTCCTTGTTCATTAGTCATTGAAACTACATGTATGAATCATTTGTTCTAGTTCATTAGTCATTGTGACTCGTTGTGTGAATCATTTGTCCTTGTTAATTATTCCTTATGACTCGTTGTGTGAACCATTTGTCCTAGTTCATTATTCATTATGACTCGTTGTGTGAATTATTTGTCCTTGTTCATTAGTCCCTTTGATTCGTTGTGTAAATCATTTGTCCTTGTTAATTAGTCCTTGTGATTCGTTGTGTGAACCATTTGTCCTTGTTCATTAGTCATTGAAACTCCTTGTATGAATCAATTGT
The DNA here is from genome assembly GCF_048544455.1 of Silene latifolia. Lineage (NCBI taxonomy): Eukaryota > Viridiplantae > Streptophyta > Magnoliopsida > Caryophyllales > Caryophyllaceae > Silene > Silene latifolia. The sequence goes on along the minus strand of NW_027413131.1, from coordinate 318,290 downwards.
TCTATTCATTAGTCATTGTGACTCGTTGTGTGAATCATTTGTCCTTGTTAATTATTCCTTATGACTCGTTGTGTGAACCCTTTGTCCTAGTTCATTATTCATTATGACTCGTTGTGTGAATTATTTGTCCTTGTTCATTAGTCCCTTTGACTCGTTGTGTAAAGCATTTGTCCTTGTTAATTAGTCCTTGTGATTCGTTGTGTGAACCATTTGTCCTTGTTCATTAGTCATTGAAACTCCTTGTATGAATCATTTGTTCTAGTTCATTAGTCATTGTGACTCGTTGTGTGAATCATTTGTCCTTGTTAATTATTCCTTGTGACTCGTTGTGTGAACCATTTGTCCTAGTTCATTATTCATTATGACTCGTTGTGTGAATTATTTGTCCTTGTTCATTAGTCCCTTTGACTCGTTGTGTAAAACATTTGTCCTAGTTAATTAATCCTTGTGACTCGTGTACCATTTGTCCTTGTTCATTAGTCATTGTGATTCGTTATGTAAATCATTTGTTCTAGTTCATTAGTCATTGTGACTCGTTGTGTGAATCATTTGTCCTTGTTAATTATTCCTTGTGACTCGTTGTGTGAACAGTTTGTCCTTGTTCATTAGTCATTGAAACTGCTTGTATGAATCATTTGTTCTAGTTCATTAGTCATTGTGACTCGTTGTGTGAATCATTTGTCCTTGTTAATTATTCCTTGTGACTCGTTGTGTGAACCATTTGTCCTAGTTCATTATTCATTATGACTCGTTGTGTGAATTATTTGTCCTTGTTCATTAGTCCTTTTGACTCGTTGTGTAAAACATTTGTCCTTGTTAATTAATCCTTGTGACTCGTTGTAAACCATTTGTCCTTGTTCATTAGTCATTGTGACTCGTTTTGTAAATCATTTGTTCTAGTTCATTAGTCATTGTAACTCGTTGTGTGAATCATTTGTCTTAGTTCATTATTCATTATGACTCGTTGTGTGAATCATTTGTCCTTGTCCATTAGTCCCTTTGACTCGTTGTGTAAATCATTTGTCCTTGTTAATTAGTCCTTGTGACTCTTTGTGTGAACCATTTGTCCTTGTTCATTCGTCCTTGTGACTCGTTGTGAACCATTTGTCCTTGTTCATTAGTCATTGTGACTCGCTGGGTAAATCATTTGTTCTATTTTATTAATCCATATGACTCGTTGTGTGAACCATTTGTGCTTGTTCATTAGTCCTTGTGACTCGTTGTGTGAACCATTTGTTCTTTTTCATTAGTCCTTGTGACTCATTGTGTGAATCATTTGTCCTTGTTCATTAGTCCTTGTGACTCGTTGTGTGAACCATTTGTCCTTGTTCATTATTCATTGTGACTCCTTGTGTGAATCATTTGTTCTAGTTCATTAGTCATTGTGACTCGTTGTGTGAATCATTTATCCTAGTTCATTATTCATTATGACTCGTTGTGTGAATTATTTGTCCTTGTTCATTAGTCCCTTTGACTCGTTGTGTAAAGCATTTGTCCTTGTTAATTAGTCCTTGTGATTCGTTGTGTGAACCATTTGTCCTTGTTCATTAGTCATTGAAACTACATGTCTGAATCATTTGTTCTAGTTCATTAGTCATTGTGACTCGTTGTGTGAATCATTTTTCCTTGTTAATTATTCCTTATGACTCGTTGTGTGAACCATTTGTCCTACTTCATTATTCATTATGACTCGTTGTGTGAATTATTTGTCCTTGTTCATTAGTCCCTTTGATTCGTTGTGTAAAGCATTTGTCCTTGTTAATTAGTCCTTGTGATTCGTTGTGTGAACCATTTGTCCTTGTTCATTAGTCATTGAAACTCCTTGTATGAATCAATTGTTCTAGTTCATTAGTCATTGTGACTCGTTGTGTGAATCATTTGTCCTTGTTAATTATTCCTTATGACTCGTTGTGTGAACCCTTTGTCCTAGTTCATTATTCATTATGACTCGTTGTGTGAATTTTTTGTCCTTGTTCATTAGGCCCTTTGACTCGTTGTGTAAAGCATTTGTCCTTGTTAATTAATCCTTGTGATTCGTTGTGTGAACCATTTGTCCTTGTTCATTAGTTATTGAAACTCCTTGTATGAATCATTTGTTCTAGTTCATTAGTCATTGTGACTCGTTGTGTGAATCATTTGTCCTTGTTAATTATTCCTTGTGACTCGTTGTGTGAACCATTTGTCCTAGTTCATTATTCATTATGACTCGTTGTGTGAATTATTTGTCCTTGTTCATTAGTCCCTTTGACTCGTTGTGTAAAACATTTGTCCTAGTTAATTAATCCTTGTGACTCGTGTACCATTTGTCCTTGTTCATTAGTCATTGTGATTCGTTATGTAAATCATTTGTTCTAGTTCATTAGTCATTGTGACTCGTTGTGTGAATCATTTGATTTAATTCATTACTCATTATGACTCGTTGTGTGAATCATTTGTCCTTGTCCATTAGTTCCTTTGACTCGTTGTGTAAATCATTTGTCCTTGTTAATTAGTCCTTGTGTGAACCATTTGTCCATGTTCATTCGTCCTAGTGACTCGTTGTGAACCATTTGTCCTTGTTCATTTGTCATTGTGACTTGTTACGTAAATCATTTGTTCTAGTTCATTAGTCATTGTGACTCGTTGTGTGAATCATTTGTCCTTGTTAATTATTCCTTGTGACTCGTTGTGTGAACCATTTGTCCTTGTTCATTAGTCATTGAAACTCCTTGTATGAATCATTTGTTCTAGTTCATTAGTCATTGTGACTCGTTGTGTGAATCATTTGTCCTTGTTAATTATTCCTTGTGACTCGTTGTGTGAACCATTTGTCCAAGTTCATTATTCATTATGACTCGTTGTGTGAATTATTTGTCCTTGTTCATTAGTCCCTTTGACTCGTTGTGTAAAACATTTGTCTTTGTTAATTAATCCTTGTGACTCGTTGTGAACCATTTGTCCTTGTTCATTAGTCATTGTGACTCATTTTGTAAATCATTTGTTCTTTCATTAGTCATTGTAACTCGTTGTGTGATTCATTAGTCTTAGTTCATTATTCATTATGACTCGTTGTGTGAATCATTTGTCCTTGTCCATTAGTCCCTTTGACTCGTTGTGTAAATCATTTGTCCATGTTAATAAGTCCTTGTTACTCTTTGTGTGAACCATTTGTCCTTGTTCATTCGTTCTTGTGACTCGTTGTGAACCATTTGTCCTTGTTCATTAGTCATTTTGACTCGTTGGGTAAATCATTTGTTCTAGTTTATTAGTCCTTATGACTCGTTGTGTGAACCATTTGTTCTTGTTCATTAGTCCTTGTGACTCGTTGTGTGAACCATTTGCTCTTTTTCATTAGTCCTTGTGACTCATTGTGTGAATCATTTGTCCTTGTTCATTAGTCCTTGTGACTCGTTGTGTGAACCATTTGTCCTTGTTCATTATTCATTGTGACTCCTTGTGTGAATCATTTGTTCTAGTTCATTAGTCATTGTGACTCGTTGTGTGAATCATTTGTCTTAGTTCATTATTCATTATGACTCGTTGTGTGAATTATTTGTCCTTGTTCATTAGTCCCTTTGACTCGTTGTGTAAAGCATTTGTGCTTGTTAATTAGTCCTTGTGATTCGTTGTGTGAACCATTTGTCCATGTTCATTAGTCATTGAAACTACATGTCAGAATCATTTGTTCTAGTTCATTAGTCATTGTGACTCGTTGTGTGAATCATTTTTCCTTGTTAATTATTCCTTATGACTCGTTGTGTGAACCATTTGTCCTAGTTCATTATTCATTATGACTCGTTGTGTGAATTATTTGTCCTTGTTCATTAGTCCCTTTGATTCGTTGTGTAAAGCATTTGTCCTTGTTAATTAGTCCTTGTGATTCGTTGTGTGAACCATTTGTCCTTGTTCATTAGTCCTTGTGACTCGTTGTGTGAACCATTTGTCCTTGTTCATTATTCATTGTGACTCCTTGTGTGAATCATTTGTTCTAGTTCATTAGTCATTGTGACTCGTTGTGTGAATCATTTATCCTAGTTCATTATTCATTATGACTCGTTGTGTGAATTATTTGTCCTTGTTCATTAGTCCCTTTGACTCGTTGTGTAAAGCATTTGTCCTTGTTAATTAGTCCTTGTGATTCGTTGTGTGAACCATTTGTCCTTGTTCATTAGTCATTGAAACTACATGTCTGAATCATTTGTTCTAGTTCATTAGTCATTGTGACTCGTTGTGTGAATCATTTTTCCTTGTTAATTATTCCTTATGACTCGTTGTGTGAACCATTTGTCCTACTTCATTATTCATTATGACTCGTTGTGTGAATTATTTGTCCTTGTTCATTAGTCCCTTTGATTCGTTGTGTAAAGCATTTGTCCTTGTTAATTAGTCCTTGTGATTCGTTGTGTGAACCATTTGTCCTTGTTCATTAGTCATTGAAACTCCTTGTATGAATCAATTGTTCTAGTTCATTAGTCATTGTGACTCGTTGTGTGAATCATTTGTCCTTGTTAATTATTCCTTATGACTCGTTGTGTGAACCCTTTGTCCTAGTTCATTATTCATTATGACTCGTTGTGTGAATTATTTGTCCTTGTTCATTAGTCCCTTTGACTCGTTGTGTAAAACATTTGTCCTTGTTAATTAATCTTTGTGACTCGTTGTGAACCATTTGTCCTTGTTCATTAATCATTGTGACTCGTTTTGTAAATCATTTGTTCTAGTTCATTAGTCATTGTAACTCGTTGTGTGAATCATTTGTCTTAGTTCATTATTCATTATGACTCGTTGTGTGAATCATTTGTCCTTGTCCATTAGTCCCTTTGACTCGCTGTGTAAATCATTTGTCCTTGTTAATTAGTCCTTGTGACTATTTGTGTGAACCATTTGTCCTTTTTCATTATTCATTGTGACTCCTTGTGTGAATCATTTGTTCTAGTTCATTAGTCATTGCGACTCGTTGTGTGAATCATTTGTCCTAGTTCATTATTCATTATGACTCGTTGTGTGAATTATTTGTCCTTGTTCATTAGTCCCTTTGACTCGTTGTGTAAAGCATTTGTCCTTGTTAATTAGTCCTTGTGATTCGTTGTGTGAACCATTTGTCCTTGTTCATTAGTCATTGAAACTACATGTATGAATCATTTGTTCTAGTTCATTAGTCATTGTGACTCGTTGTGTGAATCATTTGTCCTTGTTAATTAGTCCTTGTGACTCTTTGTGTGAACCATTTGTCCTTGTTCATTCGTCCTTGTGACTCGTTGTGAACCATTTGTCCTTGTTCATTAGTCATTGTGACTCGCTGGGTAAATCATTTGTTCTATTTTATTAGTCCTTATGACTCGTTGTGTGAACCATTTGTGCTTGTTCATTAGTCCTTGTGACTCGTTGTGTGAACCATTTGTTCTTTTTCATTAGTCCTTGTGGCTCATTGTGTGAATCATTTGTCCTTGTTCATTAGTCCTTGTGACTCGTTGTGTGAACCATTTGTCCTTGTTCATTATTCATTGTGACTCCTTGTGTGAATCATTTGTTCTAGTTCATTAGTCATTGTGACTCGTTGTGTGAATCATTTGTCCTAGTTCATTATTCATTATGACTCGTTGTGTGAATTATTTGTCCTTGTTCATTAGTCCCTTTGACTCGTTGTGTAAAGCATTTGTGCTTGTTAATTAGTCCTTGTGATTCGTTGTGTGAACCATTTGTCCTTGTTCATTAGTCATTGAAACTACATGTATGAATCATTTGTTCTAGTTCATTAGTCATTGTGACTCGTTGTGTGAATCATTTGTCCTTGTTAATTATTCCTTATGACTCGTTGTGTGAACCATTTGTCCTAGTTCATTATTCATTATGACTCGTTGTGTGTATTATTTGTCCTTCTTCATTAGTCCCTTTGATTCGTTGTGTAAATCATTTGTCCTTGTTAATTAGTCCTTGTGATTCGTTGTGTGAACCATTTGTCCTTGTTCATTAGTCATTGAAACTCCTTGTATGAATCAATTGTTCTATTCATTAGTCATTGTGACTCGTTGTGTGAATCATTTGTCCTTGTTAATTATTCATTATGACTCGTTGTGTGAACCCTTTGTCCTAGTTCATTATTCATTATGACTCGTTGTGTGAATTATTTGTCCTTGTTCATTAGTCCCTTTGACTCGTTGTGTAAAACATTTGTCCTAGTTAATTAATCCTTGTGACTCGTGTACCATTTGTCCTTGTTCATTAGTCATTGTGATTCGTTATGTAAATCATTTGTTCTAGTTCATTAGTCATTGTGACTCGTTGTGTGAATCATTTGTCCTTGTTAATTATTCCTTGTGACTCGTTGTGTGAACAGTTTGTCCTTGTTCATTAGTCATTGAAACTGCTTGTATGAATCATTTGTTCTAGTTCATTAGTCATTGTGACTCGTTGTGTGAATCATTTGTCCTTGTTAATTATTCCTTGTGACTCGTTGTGTGAACCATTTGTCCTAGTTCATTATTCATTATGACTCGTTGTGTGAATTATTTGTCCTTGTTCATTAGTCCTTTTGACTCTTTGTGTAAAACATTTGTCCTTGTTAATTAATCCTTGTGACTCGTTGTAAACCATTTGTCCTTGTTCATTAGTCATTGTGACTCGTTTTGTAAATCATTTGTTCTAGTTCATTAGTCATTGTAACTCGTTGTGTGAATCATTTGTCTTAGTTCATTATTCATTATGACTCGTTGTGTGAATCATTTGTCCTTGTCCATTAGTCCCTTTGACTCGTTGTGTAAATCATTTGTCCTTGTTAATTAGTCCTTGTGACTCTTTGTGTGAACCATTTGTCCTTGTTCATTCGTCCTTGTGACTCGTTGTGAACCATTTGTCCTTGTTCATTAGTCATTGTGACTCGCTGGGTAAATCATTTGTTCTATTTTATTAATCCATATGACTCGTTGTGTGAACCATTTGTGCTTGTTCATTAGTCCTTGTGACTCGTTGTGTGAACCATTTGTTCTTTTTCATTAGTCCTTGTGACTCATTGTGTGAATCATTTGTCCTTGTTCATTAGTCCTTGTGACTCGTTGTGTGAACCATTTGTCCTTGTTCATTATTCATTGTGACTCCTTGTGTGAATCATTTGTTCTAGTTCATTAGTCATTGCGACTCGTTGTGTGAATCATTTATCCTAGTTCATTATTCATTATGACTCGTTGTGTGAATTATTTGTCCTTGTTCATTAGTCCCTTTGACTCGTTGTGTAAAGCATTTGTCCTTGTTAATTAGTCCTTGTGATTCGTTGTGTGAACCATTTGTCCTTGTTCATTAGTCATTGAAACTACATGTCCAAATCATTTGTTCTAGTTCATTAGTCATTGTGACTCGTTGTGTGAATCATTTTTCCTTGTTAATTATTCCTTATGACTCGTTGTGTGAACCATTTGTCCTAGTTCATTATTCATTATGACTCGTTGTGTGAATTATTTGTCCTTGTTCATTAGTCCCTTTGATTCGTTGTGTAAAGCATTTGTCCTTGTTAATTAGTCCTTGTGATTCGTTGTGTGAACCATTTGTCCTTGTTCATTAGTCATTGAAACTCCTTGTATGAATCAATTGTTCTAGTTCATTAGTCATTGTGACTCGTTGTGTGAATCATTTGTCCTTGTTAATTATTCCTTATGACTCGTTGTGTGAACCCTTTGTCCTAGTTCATTATTCATTATGACTCGTTGTGTGAATTTTTTGTCCTTGTTCATTAGTCCCTTTGACTCGTTGTGTAAAGCATTTGTCCTTGTTAATTAATCCTTGTGATTCGTTGTGTGAACCATTTGTCCTTGTTCATTAGTCATTGAAACTCCTTGTATGAATCATTTGTTCTAGTTCATTAGTCATTGTGACTCGTTGTGTGAATCATTTGTCCTTGTTAATTATTCCTTGTGTCTCGTTGTGTGAACCATTTGTCCTAGTTCATTATTCATTATGACTCGTTGTGTGAATTATTTGTCCTTGTTCATTAGTCCCTTTGACTCGTTGTGTAAAACATTTGTCCTAGTTAATTAATCCTTGTGACTCGTGTACCATTTGTCCTTGTTCATTAGTCATTGTGATTCGTTATGTAAATCATTTGTTCTAGTTCATTAGTCATTGTGACTCGTTGTGTGAATCATTTGATTTAATTCATTACTCATTATGACTCGTTGTGTGAATCATTTGTCCTTGTCCATTAGTTCCTTTGACTCGTTGTGTAAATCATTTGTCCTTGTTAATTAGTCCTTGTGTGAACCATTTGTCCATGTTCATTCGTCCTAGTGACTCGTTGTGAACCATTTGTCCTTGTTCATTTGTCATTGTGACTTGTTACGTAAATCATTTGTTCTAGTTCATTAGTCATTGTGACTCGTTGTGTGAATCATTTGTCCTTGTTAATTATTCCTTGTGACTCGTTGTGTGATCCATTTGTCCTTGTTCATTAGTCATTGAAACTCCTTGTATGAATCATTTGTTCTAGTTCATTAGTCATTGTGACTCGTTGTGTGAATCATTTGTCCTTGTTAATTATTCCTTGTGACTCGTTGTGTGAACCATTTGTCCAAGTTCATTATTCATTATGACTCGTTGTGTGAATTATTTGTCCTTGTTCATTAGTCCCTTTGACTCGTTGTGTAAAACATTTGTCTTTGTTAATTAATCCTTGTGACTCGTTGTGAACCATTTGTCCTTGTTCATTAGTCATTGTGACTCATTTTGTAAATCATTTGTTCTTTCATTAGTCATTGTAACTCGTTGTGTGATTCATTAGTCTTAGTTCATTATTCATTATGACTCGTTGTGTGAATCATTTGTCCTTGTCCATTAGTCCCTTTGACTCGTTGTGTAAATCATTTGTCCTTGTTAATAAGTCCTTGTTACTCTTTGTGTGAACCATTTGTCCTTGTTCATTCGTTCTTGTGACTCGTTGTGAACCATTTGTCCTTGTTCATTAGTCATTTTGACTCGTTGGGTAAATCATTTGTTCTAGTTTATTAGTCCTTATGACTCGTTGTGTGAACCATTTGTTCTTGTTCATTAGTCCTTGTGACTCGTTGTGTGAACCATTTGCTCTTTTTCATTAGTCCTTGTGACTCATTGTGTGAATCATTTGTCCTTGTTCATTAGTCCTTGTGACTCGTTGTGTGAACCATTTGTCCTTGTTCATTATTCATTGTGACTCCTTGTGTGAATCATTTGTTCTAGTTCATTAGTCATTGTGACTCGTTGTGTGAATCATTTGTCTTAGTTCATTATTCATTATGACTCGTTGTGTGAATTATTTGTCCTTGTTCATTAGTCCCTTTGACTCGTTGTGTAAAGCATTTGTGCTTGTTAATTAGTCCTTGTGATTCGTTGTGTGAACCATTTGTCCTTGTTCATTAGTCATTGAAACTACATGTCTGAATCATTTGTTCTAGTTCATTAGTCATTGTGACTCGTTGTGTGAATCATTTTTCCTTGTTAATTATTCCTTATGACTCGTTGTGTGAACCATTTGTCCTAGTTCATTATTCATTATGACTCGTTGTGTGAATTATTTGTCCTTGTTCATTAGTCCCTTTGATTCGTTGTGTAAAGCATTTGTCCTTGTTAATTAGTCCTTGTGATTCGTTGTGTGAACCATTTGTCCTTGTTCATTAGTCCTTGTGACTCGTTGTGTGAACCATTTGTCCTTGTTCATTATTCATTGTGACTCCTTGTGTGAATCATTTGTTCTAGTTCATTAGTCATTGTGACTCGTTGTGTGAATCATTTATCCTAGTTCATTATTCATTATGACTCGTTGTGTGAATTATTTGTCCTTGTTCATTAGTCCCTTTGACTCGTTGTGTAAAGCATTTGTCCTTGTTAATTAGTCCTTGTGATTCGTTGTGTGAACCATTTGTCCTTGTTCATTAGTCATTGAAACTACATGTCCAATCATTTGTTCTAGTTCATTAGTCATTGTGACTCGTTGTGTGAATCATTTTTCCTTGTTAATTATTCCTTATGACTCGTTGTGTGAACCATTTGTCCTAGTTCATTATTCATTATGACTCGTTGTGTGAATTATTTGTCCTTGTTCATTAGTCCCTTTGATTCGTTGTGTAAAGCATTTGTCCTTGTTAATTAGTCCTTGTGATTCGTTGTGTGAACCATTTGTCCTTGTTCATTAGTCATTGAAACTCCTTGTATGAATCAATTGTTCTAGTTCATTAGTCATTGTGACTCGTTGTGTGAATCATTTGTCCTTGTTAATTATTCCTTATGACTCGTTGTGTGAACCCTTTGTCCTAGTTCATTATTCATTATGACTCGTTGTGTGAATTTTTTGTCCTTGTTCATTAGTCCCTTTGACTCGTTGTGTAAAGCATTTGTCCTTGTTAATTAATCCTTGTGATTCGTTGTGTGAACCATTTGTCCTTGTTCATTAGTCATTGAAACTCCTTGTATGAATCATTTGTTCTAGATCATTAGTCATTGTGACTCGTTGTGTGAATCATTTGTCCTTGTTAATTATTCCTTGTGACTCGTTGTGTGAACCATTTGTCCTAGTTCATTATTCATTATGACTCGTTGTGTGAATTATTTGTCCTTGTTCATTAGTCCCTTTGACTCGTTGTGTAAAACATTTGTCCTAGTTAATTAATCCTTGTGACTCGTGTACCATTTGTCCTTGTTCATTAGTCATTGTGATTCGTTATGTAAATCATTTGTTCTAGTTCATTAGTCATTGTGACTCGTTGTGTGAATCATTTGATTTAGTTCATTACTCATTATGACTCGTTGGAGTAAAACGGCGAGGTGGTCCTTAATCAGCCCATTCTAGGCCAAAAAACGCAGCAACCATACTACAAAAATTAACTCGAAAATGGGCTGTTTTGGAATAGTATTTTCTCGGTTTTGGGAGGGGGCTGTTTTGGGAGGTTTTATTTGAAACATAAAATGAAAGATATGACTTAAACAAGATCACAAAGCATGTTTAAGCCTAGGATAATACTCTTCCAAAGCACTAAGCAAATGAAAAGAGTTCATCTCCAAACACTAAGTAATGGAGGTTGTTCAAGCACAAAGCAATGAACTAATGAAAGGGTTTTCAAAAACCTCATATTCTCATTCTCATAAACTTCAAATCTGAAATTATTACAAGGGATAGGTGCTCTTTAAATAGAGGCTCAAATTACATCCAAACCATCCATCTAAAAGTAAATCTAAAGGCTACAATTGAAAGCATAAATGGACAAAAGTTAAAGTAGATATTTTACATACAAAAACACTACAAATGGGTCCAAAATAAACAAGCTTGGCAGCCTGTTTAGGCGTGTAAAGCTGCTGGCCATTTTGTTGGTTTTGCTCTTCAATTCCTTTGGCTTCTTTTGGAGACAATAAAGGGGACCATTTGTTGTCATTTTCTCTTAAAAATCTTGCAATTATACTCACCAAAATGCTTTGCAAATTCCTGTCCAGATTTGAACAAAAACGGACAGCCCTTGGACCATTTCGGTTCAAACTCCCTTTGTTGAGAAAAGTTTGTCCTCAAACTTTCGCGGTTAAGAACATGGTATAGCAAAAGACGATTTCAAAAACAAATACAATTTCAGAAAAATGTAGTATAGATGTTAAAGAGGGAAACAACAAGAGCCCATTCTAGTCAAGCACTTAGCAAAGACCGAACCCTCTTGTTAGCCAACTCGATCCGAGCAACACACAAGTGCTCGAACCAAAGCCAACACCCACAAATCAAGCCACGCACAGATTTGTGGTGTCACACCCAAGAACACCACGGACCACCATTTCCCAAGATCGTCTTGGTTTAAGAAAACGCAAGAGCCGAAGCTCTGATACCACTTTGGAGTAAAACGGCGAGGTGGTCCTTAATCAGCCCATTCTAGGCCAAAAAACGCAGCAACCATACTACAAAAATTAACTCGAAAATGGGCTGTTTTGGAGTAGTATTTTCTCGGTTTTGGGAGGGGGCTGTTTTGGGAGGTTTTATTTGAAACATAAAATGAAAGATATGACTTAAACAAGATCACAAAGCATGTTTAAGCCTAGGATAATACTCTTCCAAAGCACTAAGCAAATGAAAAGAGTTCATCTCCAAACACTAAGTAATGGAGGTTGTTCAAGCACAAAGCAATGAACTAATGAAAGGGTTTTCAAAAACCTCATATTCTCATTCTCATAAACTTCAAATCTGAAATTATTACAAGGGATAGGTGCTCTTTAAATAGAGGCTCAAATTACATCCAAACCATCCATCTAAAAGTAAATCTAAAGGCTACAATTGAAAGCATAAATGGACAAAAGTTAAAGTAGATATTTTACACACAAAAACACTACAAATGGGTCCAAAATAAACAAGCTTGGCAGCCTGTTTAGGCGTGTAAAGCTGCTGGCCATTTTGTTGGTTTTGCTCTTCAATTCCTTTGGCTTCTTTTGGAGACAATAAAGGGGACCATTTGTTGTCATTTTCTCTTAAAAATCTTGCAATTATACTCACCAAAATGCTTTGCAAATTCCTGTCCAGATTTGAACAAAAACGGACAGCCCTTGGACCATTTCGGTTCACTCGTTGTGTGAATCATTTGTCCTTGTCCATTAGTTCCTTTGACTCGTTGTGTAAATCATTTGTCCTTGTTAATTAGTCCTTGTGTGAACCATTTGTCCATGTTCATTCGTCCTAGTGACTCGTTGTGAACCATTTGTCCTTGTTCATTTGTCATTGTGACTTGTTCTGTAAATCATTTGTTCTAGTTCATTAGTCATTGTGACTCGTTGTGTGAATCATTTGTCCTTGTTAATTATTCCTTGTGACTCGTTGTGTGAACCATTTGTCCTTGTTCATTAGTCATTGAAACTCCTTGTATGAATCATTTGTTCTAGTTCATTAGTCATTGTGACTCGTTGTGTGAATCATTTGTCCTTGTTAATTATTCCTTGTGACTCGTTGTGTGAACCATTTGTCCAAGTTCATTATTCATTATGACTCGTTGTGTGAATTATTTGTCCTTGTTCATTAGTCCCTTTGACTCGTTGTGTAAAACATTTGTCTTTGTTAATTAATCCTTGTGACTCGTTGTGAACCATTTGTCCTTGTTCATTAGTCATTGTGACTCATTTTGTAAATCATTTGTTCTTTCATTAGTCATTGTAACTCGTTGTGTGATTCATTAGTCTTAGTTCATTATTCATTATGACTCGTTGTGTGAATCATTTGTCCTTGTCCATTAGTCCCTTTGACTCGTTGTGTAAATCATTTGTAATTGTTAATAAGTCCTTGTTACTCTTTGTGTGAACCATTTGTCCTTGTTCATTCGTTCTTGTGACTCGTTGTGAACCATTTGTCCTTGTTCATTAGTCATTTTGACTCGTTGGGTAAATCATTTGTTCTAGTTTATTAGTCCTTATGACTCGTTGTGTGAACCATTTGTTCTTGTTCATTAGTCCTTGTGACTCGTTGTGTGAACCATTTGCTCTTTTTCATTAGTCCTTGTGACTCATTGTGTGAATCATTTGTCCTTGTTCATTAGTCCTTGTGACTCGTTGTGTGAACCATTTGTCCTTGTTCATTATTCATTGTGACTCCTTGTGTGAATCATTTGTTCTAGTTCATTAGTCATTGTGACTCGTTGTGTGAATCATTTGTCTTAGTTCATTATTCATTATGACTCGTTGTGTGAATTATTTGTCCTTGTTCATTAGTCCCTTTGACTCGTTGTGTAAAGCATTTGTGCTTGTTAATTAGTCCTTGTGATTCGTTGTGTGAACCATTTGTCCTTGTTCATTAGTCATTGAAACTACATGTCTGAATCATTTGTTCTAGTTCATTAGTCATTGTGACTCGTTGTGTGAATCATTTTTCCTAGTTAATTATTCCTTATGACTCGTTGTGTGAACCATTTGTCCTAGTTCATTATTCATTATGACTCGTTGTGTGAATTATTTGTCCTTGTTCATTAGTCCCTTTGATTCGTTGTGTAAAGCATTTGTCCTTGTTAATTAGTCCTTGTGATTCGTTGTGTGAACCATTTGTCCTTGTTCATTAGTCCTTGTGATTCGTTGTGTGAACCATTTGTCCTTGTTCATTAGTCATTGAAACTACATGTCTGAATCATTTGTTCTAGTTCATTAGTCATTGTGACTCGTTGTGTAAATCATTTTTCCTTGTTAGTTATTCCTTATGACTCGTTGTGTGAACCATTTGTCCTAGTTCATTATTCATTATGACTCGTTGTGTGAATTATTTGTCCTTGTTCATTAGTCCCTTTGATTCGTTGTGTAAAGCATTTGTCCTTGTTAATTAGTCCTTGTGATTCGTTGTGTGAACCATTTGTCCTTGTTCATTAGTCATTGAAACTCCTTGTATGAATCAATTGTTCTAGTTCATTAGTCATTGTGACTCGTTGTGTGAATCATTTGTCCTTGTTAATAATTCCTTATGACTCGTTGTGTGAACCCTTTGTCCTAGTTCATTATTCATTATGACTCGTTGTGTGAATTTTTTGTCCTTGTTCATTAGTCCCTTTGACTCGTTGTGTAAAGCATTTGTCCTTGTTAATTAATCCTTGTGATTCGTTGTGTGAACCATTTGTCCTTGTTCATTAGTCATTGAAACTCCTTGTATGAATCATTTGTTCTAGTTCATTAGTCATTGTGTCTCGTTGTGTGAATCATTTGTCCTTGTTAATTATTCCTTGTGACTCGTTGTGTGAACCATTTGTCCTAGTTCATTATTCATTATGACTCGTTGTGTGAATTATTTGTCCTTGTTCATTAGTCCCTTTGACTCGTTGTGTTGGGAAATGTGTCCTCAACAATAGTGCGATCACATGATTTAAATATCATTATTAAATCTCATTTTAAGAATACAATTGGGAAGTAATATTGTTAATGTCAACTGGTCAACATATATCGGTAATGATTGGCTGACTAGAGTTTGACATTACTGTCGTGTGACGGTGGTGATCAGTTGACCCCCTAGGTCATACCTAAAGGGCAATACTCTTAATTGATTATTTAATTAATCGTATAATGTTACGAGTTAATTAAATTACTTGAAAATTGACGGACAATTTTGGAAGTAAAATTTACGTATCATATTGAAATGTGATTAAATAAGATACGGTCTGAGTAATTGAATTGTATCATTACTCGGATGAAATTATTGTTTAAAGAAACAATCGGAATTGAATGATTTATTATAAATACAATCTGTTGTGATTTATAAATTGGTAAAATATTTTGGCACAAGTAATTATGATATTACTAAGTCGATTTTTGTATGTGACGTATTTTTATTAATACGTTGATTTTTAATATGTTAAAAATACATAACATATTTATGTCACATATGACATGTGACACATTGACAATTGACAAAAATAATATGGGATCCATATTATGTAAAGTGCCGAAAAATTGGGGAGCATTAAGCTAGTTAATTGTTTTATTTAGTTGATAAAACATAATGATGAAAAAGCAAGTCTAGGCATGCAAGCCTATTGTTCCTTGTGAAGAACAATTTTTCCATGCATTGGCTCCCCAATAGCTCTCCTCTTACACGGTTTTGGGGAAGAAAAACTATCATTGTTTTTCTATAATTTTTACCTAATAATATACTAAGTGTAGTGTATTATTTTTCATTCTAACATTATCATCCAAAATTAAGTTCTAGAGAGAAGAAAAAATCCTCTCTTCTTCTCTCTTAAAAACCGAAACAAATAAGTGTTTTATAAAAGTTTTGGTTCAATTTTCTACCTTTGATTAATATTATAACTAGTATTTGTAATATTAATTAGATTAAGAGGAAGCCTTGGGTATAATACATAGGGAGAGATCTTACACTTAGATCTTTGTTCTTCCATTGGAAAAGCTCAAGAACAAGAAGAGAAAGGTGATCTCTCTTGTGCCCTAATAGCCGAAATCCACTATGTAAGGACATGATTTCTCCTCTATTTATATTATCGTTTGCATGCATAAGATCCGTTTTAATTTTATGACAAATTAGTTTTGACATATTTGAGTATGTTAACATGTATATGAATCTACATTTCCTTCAATCGGTATCAAGAGCCACGGTTGTTTGCATGCAAATTGGTTAAAAGTTTTTCCGAGTTATATGAATAACAAAATAAAACTTGTAAAATTTGTGTTATTATGATATATCACGAAATTATTACATGCATGTTAATATTTCTGGTCCTAAAGTGTTTTAGGATATTTTGGTTAATTTTTCGGATTTTTATTGTTCATAATTTACAATAATGGCATTTAAATGTGATTTTATGAGTAAAAATGTCATTTTTGATCTAAAAATAGCTATACTTCGAATTTTCACTTGGTTTTTGGATATGTTGTTACATATATTATTTTGAGATAACCTGTAAAATTTCATAATTTTTGGACTTGTTATGCTCGAAAAATGAATTTTTCATTATTAAATTCGGATTTAAGAGAAAAATAGGTTAATATGAGTTAAATTTCGAATCTGGTCATAGAAAATTAATATGTTGTCACATGCAATTTTACAAGATGTGTGTAAAATAATTGGCTATAAAGAAGTCTTTTAGCATGATTTATGAATTTTTGAAGAAAAATAGCATAAATAGTGACATTATTAGTGAAAAATTAATAAAACATAATCTATGACTTAGGAAAAACGTCTAATGTTGCATTTTATTATATTTTTCAGATCTAAAATTGAAAAGTTAATGAAAATAATTTTTCCATGTTTTTATGATTATTTTATTATAAATTGATAAACCGCAACATTGTTTTTCCGGAAAAATTTCGAAATTTTTAACCTAAGATTTTGAACATTATGAGTGTCATGGAATTTTTCCAGAATGTTCATGAATTTAAATTTTGAATTTTGAATTTATTTGAAATTTTTAGATTTATTTGAAGTTTAATGGCTTATTTTTGTAATTTTTGGTCCATTTTTGAACAATTTTATAAATAAAGGTTAATTATGGTCAAATTATTAGTGAAGACTATATTTTGAGTCCTAAGAGGTTAGGGTAATTAACTTATGCATAAATATGAGTTTATGCATTTTTGTGATTATAAAATGTTGAAATCACGCAAATCCGTAAAAACCGAGTAATATACGATATTGGCTAATTAAAAGGCGATTTAGCATAAAAATTGAGCATGTTCATACATATTATAATGCTGCATTTTCTTTATGATTGTCATAATTTTAATTTATGTAATTTTGAATTATGTAATTTTACTTAGTATGGCCTTAGATTTTAATTGGTATTTCCCGAAATGTATGGGAATATCGATTCGGTTGTAATTTTTATTGTGATCTCGTATCACCGTTTTGTAATTTAATAGATTTATTTTATTTTAGTTACAAATGTATAATAGGAAATTATGTAATTTATTATGTAATTTTATTCATTCCGGAGTTCCAAAAGACGGATTACTTCAAGAATGGCGATACATAAAGACGGTGTTACCTCGAGATGCGTGCCACAACCGAAGTTCAAGGGACCAATGGAGTTGGTTTCCGAATATGTAATAGATTAATAGTTTTTCTTTTTTAGGAAAGGCCATACTAGGATTTATTTATCTTTATGCTTGCATTTTATTTTATGTCACATGCATCGCTAAATCGCCATAACTAAACATGCATTGTTATTTTATCGAGTTTATCGACCGTGTCAATTCGAATTATCGTAGTTCACCGCTTTAGTTCACTTAAAACGTGATAGATAATAAATTGACATGACCTCTCGCTAAAACAACTAATTGAGACATAGCCTTACCAAATAGTAGAAACCATGAAAACCTATTTCGCGAGGGAGTGCACTCGGCTACCCCGGGGTACAAACCTTGTTACGTAGGGGAAGTGGGTGATAAATGTCTAATCCACCGAATTCATATTGATGAGGGTTTCATCGGCTACCCCGTGCCTAAATTAATATGGGTTTGGATAATGGACACATTTATTCGAAATTTGGATTGAACTCAACAAAAGTAATTGATAAGGGTTTCATCGGCTACCCCGTGCCCTTGTTGATGTGTTTTGGGCTATAGATAAATATTAGAGTAATTTTATCGACCAAGAGTTCTAAAAGTAGAATCGATTAAAAGGTTAATCCACCGAGTTATATTGATGAGGGTTTCATCGGCTACCCCGTGCCTAAGTTGATATGAATTTGGGTCTTGGAATCATTTATTATAGTTGGGTAGAGGTCACTATATAAATGTTCATATCTTGTTAAATTTGCAAGTATGATTTAAAAAGACAAATGTTAATATTTCCTTTCCTCCATATTTGTAGTGCATTACAATGAATCCATCAATTGCTACCGCACCGA